>NC_057810.1:460626343-460926343 GCF_018294505.1 Triticum aestivum | reverse complement strand
GTCCTCCGCTGTGCAGGCTCACCGGAAAGCATGTGATCAGTACACTATGCAGACTCACTAGGAAGCTAGCCCTTTGACCTCCATCATTGCCCGCCTCGCTCCCAACTGATCCATTAATGGCGCCCGAGCCATTGTTTAGTACAAACGGACTTACTTTCGTCTCCCATTCACCTCTCGCTCGAATCCTATCTTACCATGGTGCACAAGGATCATCTATCACTAGTCTTCCGGTTTGGTGAAGTCGACTCCA
Source organism: Triticum aestivum (assembly GCF_018294505.1). Classification (NCBI taxonomy): domain Eukaryota; kingdom Viridiplantae; phylum Streptophyta; class Magnoliopsida; order Poales; family Poaceae; genus Triticum; species Triticum aestivum. The sequence goes on along the minus strand of NC_057810.1, from coordinate 460,926,093 downwards.
AGTAGAAGTAGTAAATAAGGAAGAATGGGGCATCATGGCCATGGCCATGAATGAGCTGGCCGCGGCGGATGTTGCCCTCACGCCTGTCCCAGCACCCATCCCTGTGCCCGCACCAGCGACCATCCATGTGGCATTGACGGGTTGGTCGCCGAGTACGATCACAGCGCTGGAAGCCATGACCGTCGGCGAGGTCCTGATGACCCAAAAGTATAGGGGATAAATCGTAGTCCTTTCAATAAGTAAGAGCGTCGAACCCAACGAGGAGCAGAAGGAAATGACAAGTGGTTTTCAGTAAGGTATTCTCTACAAGCACTTAAATAGTTGGTAATAGGTAATTTGATAGCAAGATAATTTGTAACGAGCAAGTAATGGTAACGGTAAATAAAGTGCAGCAAGGTAGCCCAATCCTTTTGTGACAAAGGACAGGCCAAAACGGTCTCTTATGATAAGAAAAGCGTTCTTGAGGGTACACGGGAATTTCACCATGTCACTTTCATCATGTTAGTTTGATTCGTGTTTGCTACTTTGATAATTTGATATGTGGGTAGACCGGTGCTTAGGTGTTGTTCTTACTTGAACAAACCTCCTACTTATGATTAATACCCCCGCAAGCATCCGCAACTACGAGAAAAGTATTAAGATAAAATCTAACCATAGCATTAAAATTTTGGATCCAAATCATTCCCTTACGAAGTAGCGCATAAACTAGGGTTTAAGCTTCTGTCACTCTACCAACCCATCATCTAATAACTACTCCACAATGCATTCCCTTAGGCCCAAATATGGTGAAGTGCCATGTAGTCTACGTTCACATGAAACCACTAAGGGAATCACAACATACATATCATCAAAATATCAAACACACACTGGTACATCAAGGTGCTATACAAACGGTTTTTAACCCCTCTCCGCGATGGCGTTTGCAACCATCACCCAGTGAGTGTGTGCGATACGGGGGTCCTTCCCACACGACCCAGAAATCGTCAGGGATAGGGATCCATGATGCAGAGGCCTTGACAAATGTAATCATATGCGATGCAACACACACTAAATTCTTTTGCACGTGTGGGATCGGTGACTAAACGTTTCTAATGACGCAGTGAAACCAAACGGTGTGTCGTAATGAACTATTTGGGAAACAATATGTAAGGCACACGGGCCAACGTATGAACTGTGTGCGATATGTGCCCCATCGCACACGTTTCCTAACAATTACCGTGTGCGATAATGTTCTATCACAAACGGTTCAGGAACCCCTTCGCACACATACAAGTGTTGTAGACCATTTGTGATTTTTTGTGTATCAGTGACGGTTGTGGTAAGAGTGACCTGTGCTTTTCGTTTGGGATCCCACACGTTTCCTGAAAAATTTACGACTGGGATTGTATATTACATTGGGCACGGTTTACACCGAGCTCTCATGTGCGACAATGTGATATCACAAGCGGTTCCGGAGCCCCTACGCACACGTAGTAGTGCTGCAAATCGTCTGCGATCTGCTGTGTATCACCGACGGTTCTGCTACGATTAACGTATGCTTTCAGATGCGGATCACACACACTCATTTAGTTGAACCATGTGCGGAGCAATTGCTAGGTTAAGGAAAAAATATCCCATTTGAATCGGCATGCAAAAAGCAAATTCGCCACAATATGCAATTGAACAAATAGTGTCCACAAGAAGAATATTCATCAGATTTCACAACAATTGCAATTGAACAAATGGTAGCTAAATTCCAATGATTTGACGATATATATATGATGTCTACTACACAACCTTCTTCTTGTAGACGTTGTTGGGCCTGCAAGTGCACATGTTTGTAGGACAGTAGCAAATTTCCCTCAAGTGGATGACCTAAGGTTTATCAATCCATAGGAGGCGTAGGATGAAGATGGGGTCTCTCTCAAGCAACCCTGCAACCAAACAACAAAGAGTCTCTTGTGTAACCAACACACCCAATACAATGGTAAATTGTATAGGTGCACTAGTTCGGCGAAGAGATGGTGATACAAGTGCAAAATAGATAGTAGAAATAGGTAATTGTAATCTGAAATAATAAAAACAGCAAGGTAACAAGTGGTAAAAGTGATCGTAAATGGTATTGCAATGATAGGAAACAAGGCCTAGGGTTCATACTTTCACTAGTGCAAGTTCTCTCAACAATAATAACATAGATAGATCGTATAACAAGCCCTCAACATGAAACAAAGAGTCACTCCAAAAACACTAATAGCGGAGAACAAACGTAGAGATTATGGTAGGGTACGAAACCACCTCAAAGTTATTCTTTCGGATCGATCTATAAAAGAGTTCGTACTAGAATAACACCTTAAGACACAAATCAACCAAAACCCTAATGTCACCTAGATAATCCATTGTCATCTCAAGTATCCGTGGGCATGATTATACGATATGCGTCACACAATCTCAAATTCATCCAACCAACATAAAAGCACTTCAAAGAGTGCCCCAAAGCTACTACCGGAGAGTCAAGAACGTGTGCCAACCCCTATGCATAGGTTCCCAATGTCACGAAACCCGCAAGTTGATCACCAAAGCATACATCAAGTGGCACATGATATCCCATTGTCACCACAAATAATCACGGCAAGACATACATCAAGTGTTCTCATAAAAGACTCAATCCGATAAGATAACTTCAAAGGGGAAACTCAATTCATCACAAGAGAGTAGAGGGGCAGAAACATCAGAAGATCGAACTACAATAGCAAAGCTCGGATACATCAAGATCGTGCCATAGAGGGAACACGAGAGAGAGAGATCAAACACATAGCTACTAGTACATACCCTAAGCCTCGAGGGTGAACTACTCCCTCCTCGTCATGGATAGCACCGGGATGATGAAGATGGCCACCGGTGATGGGTTCCCCCTCTGGCAGGGTGCCGGAATGGACTCCCGAGAGGTTTTTGGTGGCTACAAAGGCTTGCGGCGGTGGAACTCCTGATCTATCTTCTGTTCTGGAAGTTTTAGGGTATGTAGGTATATATGGGTGCAAGAAGTACGTCGGTGGACCTCCGGGGTGCTCACGAGGCAGGGGGCGCGCCCAGGGTGGGGGCGCCCCCCCCACCCTAGTGGGCAGCCCGGGACTCCCCTGACATGCACTCCAAGTCCATCAGGTGGGTTTCCTTCCAAAATTAACTTCTCCAGTTGATATCGTTCCGTTTTGACTCCGTTTGATATTCCTTTTCCTCGAAACACTGAAATAGGCATAAAACAGCAAATCTGGGCTAGGCCTCCAGTTAATAGGTTAGTCCCAAAAATAATATAAAAGTGGATAATAAAGCCCAATATTGCCTAAAACAATAGATAAAGTAGCATGGAGCAATCAAAAATTATAGATACGTTGGAGACGTATCAAGCATCCCCAAGCTTAATTCCTGCTCGTCCTTTAGTAGGTAAATGATAAAAAGAGAATTTTTGATGCAAAGTGATACTTTGGCATAATTTCAATGTAAATCTTCTTAATCGTGGTATGAATATTCAGATTCGAAAGATTCAAGACAAAAGTTCATATTGACATAAAAGTAATAATACTTCAAGCATACAAATCAAAGAAATCATGTCTTCTCAAAATAGCATGGTTAAAGAAAGTTATCCCTACAAAATCATATAGTCTGGCTATGCTCTATCTTCATCACACAAAGTATTTAATCATGCACAACCCCGATGACGAGCCAAGCAATTGTTTCATACTTTAGTAATCTCAAACTTTTTCAACTTTCACGCAATACATGAGCGTGAGCCATGGACATAGCACTATAGGTGGAATAGAATGGTGGTTGTGGAGAAGACAAAAAAAGAGAAGATAGTCTCACATCAACTAGGTGTATCAATGGGCTATGGAGATGCCCATCAATAGATATCGATGTGAGTGAGTAGGGATTGCCATGCAACGGATGCACTAGAGCTATAAGTATATGAAAGCTCAACAAAAGAAACTAAGTGGCTGTGCATCCAACTTGCTTGCTCACGAAGACCTAGGGCACTTTTGAGGAAGCCCATCATTGGAATATACAAGCCAAGTTCTATAATGAAAAATTCCCACTAGTATATGAAAGTGACAACATATGAGACTCTCTATCATGAAGATCATGGTGCTACTTTGAAGCACAAGTGTGGTAAAAGGATAGTAGCATTGTCCCTTCTCTCTTTTTCTCTCATATTTTTTTATTTGGGCCTTTTCTCTTTTTTTTAATATTTCGTCCAGAGTCTCATCCCGACTTATGGGGGAATCATAGTCTACATCATCCTTTCCTCACTGGGACAATGCTCTAATAATGATGATCATCACACTTTTATTTTTCTTACAACTCAACAATTACAACTCGATACTTAGAACAAAATATGACTCTATATGAATGCCTCCGGCAGTGTACTGGGATATGCAATGAATCAAGAGCGACATGTATGAAAATTATGAAGGTGGCCTTGCCACAAATACACTGTCAACTACATGTTCATGCAAAAAGAAATATGACAAAAGTAATGTGTGTCATATGAACAGAACAGTGGAAAGTTGCATGGCAATATATTTTGGAATGGCTATGGAAATGCCATGATAGGTAGGTATGGTGGCTATTTTGAGGAAGGTATATGGTGGGTGTATGATACCGGCGAAAAGTGCATGGTATTAGAGAGGCTAGCAATGGTGGAAGGGTGAGAGTGCGTATAATCCATGGAATCAACATTAATCAAAAGAACTCATGCACTTGTTGCAAAAATTTAGAAGTCATCAAAAACCAAAGCACTAAACGCATACTCCTAGGGGGATAGATTGGTAGGAAAAGACCATCGCTCGTCCCCGAGTTCCACTCATAAGGAAGATAATCAATAAATAAAATTGTGCTCCGACTTCATCACAAAGCGGTTCACCATACGTGCATGCTACGGGAATCACAAACCAGCATTTCTTTGATATTATCACCTCCATATCTCAAAACAATTATCAAGCATCAAACTTATCTTAGTATTCAACGCACTCAAAAGAAAGTTTCACATATATTGAATACCAAGTATATTATCTTTAAGCAAATTACCATGCTATTAACGACTCTCAAAATAATCTAAGTGAAGCATGAGAGATCAATAGTTTCTTTAAAACAAATCCGCCACCGTGCTCTAAAAGATCTAAGTGAAGTACTATGAGCAATACAAAAACTACTCCGAAAGATATAAGTGACAACCAATGAGTAGCTAAATAATTATGTAACTATGTGAAGACTCTCTCTCATAAAAGAATTTCAGATCTTGGTATTGTATTCAAGAAGCAAGCAAAACAAAATAAAATGACATTGCAAGGATAGCACAACTCATGTGAAGAAGCAAAAACTTAGGTTCAACCGATACTAACCGATGATTGCCGAAGAAGAAAGGTGGGATGCCTACCGGGGCATCCCCAAGCTTAGATGCTTGAGACTTCTTGAAATATTATCTTGGGGTGCCTTGGTCATCCCCAAGCATGAACTTTTGTGTCTCCTTAATTCCTCTCATATCATGGTTTCTCTTTTTATCAAAAGCTTCATTCACAACAAACTCAACAAGAACTCATGAGATAGGTTAGTATAAACCAATGCAAAACCTTATCACCTTCTACCATAACAAATCACTAACATTATTATTCAACATTTAATACTAAATTTCTCTTGTATATTTAATACTCCTATCCTCAAATAGAATCATTAAACAAGCAAACATATGCAAACAATGCAACCATAACAGCAATCTGCCAAAACAGTACAGTCTGTAAAGAATGCAAGAGTAACAATACTTCCCTGACTCAAAAAATTATGGACTAAAATTCCCACTGTAATAAATTTATCAGAGCTCAATATGCAAAAAGATTCAACGTTATAACATTCTCTGACTTTTCTGAGGAATTTTTGCAACAGCGGTAAACTTTCTGTTTTCAAACAGCAACATGTATACTAGCAAAATAAGCATGGCAATGGCTATCCTTGACTTTTTTATTGAAACTAAAGATGCAAAACATTATTATAACTAACAGCAAGCAAAAACTAGAAAAATAAAATGACGCTCCAAGCATAACACATATCATGTGGCGAATAAAAATATAGCTCCAAGTAAAGTTACCGATGAACGAAGACGAAAGAGGGGATGCCATCCGGGGCATCCCCAAGCATAGTTGCTTGGGTGTCCTTGAATATTACCTTGGGGTGCTTTGGGCATCCCCAAGCTTAGGCTCTTACCACTCCTTATTCCATATTCCATCGAATCTTTACCCAAAACTTGAAAACTTCAACCACACAAAACTCAAAACAAACCTCGTAAGCTCCGTTAGTATAAGAAAATAAATCACCACTTCAAGTGTAATGAACTCATTCTAAATTCATATTGGTGTAATATCTACTGTATTCTAACATCTCTATGGTTCATACCACTTAATACTAGCCATAGATGCATCAAAATAAGCAAACAACACAATGAAAACAGAATCTGTCAAAAACAGAACAGTCTGTAGTAATATGTATCAAACGTATACTTCTTGAACCCCAAAAATTCTGAAATAATTTGCTGGACCTGTGGAATTTGTCTATTAATCATCTTAAAAAAGAATCAACCTAAAATCACTCTCCAGTAAAACATGGCAGCTATTCTTGTGAGCGCTAAAGTTTCTGTTTTTCACAGCAAGATCATATAAACTTCACCCAAGTCTTCCCAAAGGTTCTACTTGGCACTTTATTGAAACAAAAGCTACAAAACATGATTACTACAGTAGCATAATCATGTGGACACACAAAAACAGTAAGGATAAATATTGGGTTGTCTCCCAACAAGCGCTTTTCTTTAATGCCTTTTTAGCTAGGCATGATGATGGCAATGATGCTCACATAAAAGATAAGAATTGAAACATAAAGAGAGCATCATGAAGCATATGACTAGCACCTTTAAGCCTAACCCACTTCCTATGCATAGGGATTTTGTGAGAAAACAACTTATGGGAACAATAATCAACTAGTATAGGATGGCACAACAAGCATAACTTCAAGATTTTAAGCACATAGAGAGGAAACTTGACATTATTGCAATTCCTACAAGCATATGTTCCTCTCTCATAATAATTTTCAGTAGCATCATGAATGAATTCAACAATATAACCAGCACCTAAAGCATTCTTTTCATGATCTACTAGCATAGAAAATTTACTACTCTCCACATAAACAAAATTCTTCTCATTCGGAATAGTAGGAGTATCAGAAGAGACTTGAACACTAAAAATTGTTTCCACACTAAAAGAGTAATGTTCAGAAAAAGGGTAATCATAATCATGACAAGTTTTATAAATATAATCATCACTACTTTTTATACCATAAGTTTCATCACAATAATCATCACAAGTAGCAACTTCGTTCTCATTATAATCGATTGAAACCTCTCCCAAGCTAGTGGAATCACTAAATAAAGTTGACACTCTTCCAAATCCACTTTCATATTCGTCACAATAAGATTCAACATCCTGCAAAATAGTGGGATCACTACTTCCTAAAGTTGACACTCTTCCAAACCCACTTTCATCAATATAATCATCATAGGTAGGAGGCATGCTATCATCATAACAACTTTGCATATCAAAACTTGGGATGCTAAAAATATCATCTTCATTAAACGTAGCATCCCCAAGCTTGGCACAATCATTAATTTCAGCAAATATATTGTCAAATATTTTATCCTCATCAAACATAGCTTCCCCAAGCTTGGGCCCTTTCATATCATAAGCATAATCACTCTCATCATTAAAGATATGGATAGCACCAATAGTATAGCAATTATCATCATCACAAGTAGTAGTAGGAGCAACATCATTTGGGAGGGATACCTTTTTACCTTTGTTGCTCCTTCTTTTCTTTTTCTTCTTCACATTACGTGTAGGTTCAACCTTCCTCTTTGAGCTCCTTATTGATGAGATTGGCTGAATAGAAAGCTCCTCCTCGTTGCCTGATTCATCATAAGAAATAATAGGAGAAGATTGGGAAGCCTCTTCCCTTTCATTAGTATTCTCATCATCTTCCATTTGCTTTCTTTTCTTTAGGTAATTGGCAATATAAGGATTTTCAATGCAATTCTCCGCACAATACATATAATTTTTCTCTAGATCAAAATCAAGAATTTTATCAAGACTAAATTTTGGAATACCCTCAGTTATATGTTTCGTTTCTTCATAACCCAAAAGAAGGCTAAGCTCTTTATGATGCTCAAGGGTAATCAAATTATCACAATATTTGGACACGACTTGATCATGAAACAAATAGCATTGGAGCTTTAAATGACCATGTTCATTGCAAAGTTCACAAGGAGCGCGAAAAATATTGAATCTTTCAGCACATTCATCTAGCTCTTCTTGCAACAATTTGGTTTCTAAGTACTTATACCTCTTGCAATAAATATCTTCTCTATTTGGTGTGTTCATGCAAACATGCACTCCACAAAAGTTGACATGCTCATAAGAGATATTTTCATCATAACTAGTGCAATCATCATTAGCATCATGGATATTCAAAGAATTCGTACTAACAACATTGCAATCATGCTCATCATTCAAAGATTTCGTGCCAAACAATTTAATGCATTCTTCTTCTAACACTTTGGCACAATTTCCTTTTCCATCATACTCACGAAAGATATTAAAAAGATGAAGCGTATGAGACAAACTTAACTCCATTTTTTGTAGTTTTCTTTTATAAACTAAACTAGTGATAAAACAAGAAACAAAAAGATTCGATTGCAAGATCTAAAGATATACCTTCAAGCTCTAACCTCCCCGGCAACGGCGCCAGAAAAGAGCTTGATGTCTACTACACAACCTTCTTCTTGTAGACGTTGTTGGGCCTGCAAGTGCACAGGTTTGTAGGACAGTAGCAAATTTCCCTCAAGTGGATGACCTAAGGTTTATCAATCCGTAGGAGGCGTAGGACGAATATGGTCTCTCTCAAGCAACCCTGCAACCAAACAACAAAGAGTCTCTTGTGTCCCCAACACACCCAATACAATGGTAATTGTATAGGTGCACTAGTTCGGCGAAGAGATGGTGATACAAGTGCAAAATAGATAGTAGAAATAGGTAATTGTAATCCGAAATAATAAAAACAGCAAGGTAACAAGTGGTAAAAGTGAGCGTAAACGGTATTGCAATGATAGGAAACAAGGCCTAGGGTTCATACTTTCACTAGTGCAAGTTCTCTCAACAATAATAACATAGATAGATCATATAACAAGCCCTCAACATGCAACAAAGAGTCACTCCAAAGACACTAATAGAGGAGAACAAACGTAGAGATTATGGTAGGGTACGAAACCACCTCAAAGTTATTCTTTTGGATCGATGTATAAAAGAGTTCGTACTAGAATAACACCTTAAGACACATATCAACCAAAACTCTAATGTCACCTGGATACTCCATTGTCACCTCAAGTATCCGTGGGCATGATTATACGATATGCGTCACACAATCTCAGATTCATCCAACCAACATAAAAGTACTTCAAAGAGTGCCCCAAAGCTACTACCAGAGAGTCAAGAACGTGTGCCAACCCCTATGCATAGGTTCCCAATGTCACGAAACCCGCAAGTTGATCACCAAAACATACATCAAGTGGCACATGATATCCCATTGTCACCACAGATAATCACGGCAAGACATACATCAAGTGTTCTCATAAAAGAATCAATCCGATAAGATAACTTCAAAGGGGAAACTCAATTCATCACAAGAGAGTGGAGGGGGAGAAACATCATAAGATCCAACTACAATAGCAAAGCTCGGGATACATCAAGATCGTGCCATAGAGGGAACACGAGAGAGAACACGAGAGAGAGAGAGAGAGATCAAACACATAGCTACTGGTACATACCCTCAGCCTCGAGGGTGAACTACTCCCTCCTCGTCATGGATAGCGCCGGGATGATGAAGATGGCTACAGGTGATGGGTTCCCCCTCTGGCAGGGTGCCGGAACGGGCTCCCGAGAGGTTTTTGGTGGCTACAAAGGCTTGCGGCGGCGGAACTCCCGATCTATCTTCTATTCTGGAAGTTTTAGGGCACGTAGGTATATATGGGTGCAAGAAGTACGTTGGCGGACCTCCGGGGTGCTCACGAGGCAGGGGGCGCGCCCAGGGGGGGCGCCCCCCACCCTCATGGGCAGCCCGGGACTCCCCTGACGTGCACTCCAAGTCCATCAGGTGGGTTTCCTTCCAAAATTAACTTCTCCAGTTGATATCGTTCCGTTTTGACACCGTCTGACATTCCTTTTCCTCGAAACACTGAAATAGGCATAAAACAACAAAGCTGGGCTGGGCCTCCGGTTAATAGGTTAGTCCCAAAAATAATATAAAAGTGGATAATAAAGCCCAATATTGCCTAAAACAGTAGATAAAGTAGCATGGAGCAATCAAAAATTATAGATACATTGGAGACGTATCAATATATATATGCATTACATAATTAATGATAGTGTACGAAATTCGAAGACCTCATCAGATGGAAGACAATGGATCCATGCGTATATGTTTAGCGGCTAACTCTTACTCAATGTTTTAGGAGAAGGCATGCTAAAATCTTCATTATCACCAGTGGGATTGATGTAGTGATTCAGGAAGAAGTCGCTGATAAATATCCAAACCATCAGCAATTCACTAGCGGGAGCCATTCAGGGGTCCTCGGTTCTAAGAAGAGCTGCAGTATTTTTAAGATCGGAATGTGTCATATGAGTGGAGTAGAAGATATTAATTAAGATAGACTTACTTGTACTAATTCGCGGGCATCTTCACAACTATCAGCAGATTTGCAGATGGAGATCATGTGTCTGCAAACATAGTATCCACAAAGGTTGGTCCTTGCTTGTTGGTGAGGACACCTGAATTTTTTGTACAGAATTAGTCATGTATTTGTCCTGTTAGGAACAACCTAACCAGTGTTAGATTTATTTATTTTTCTTTGGACAGAAATAGAAAGAGATTTATTTAGAAGCTTGAACATTTGACTAGCGTAAGAAAAGGTATTTACATACTATTGGATACATTTTCCGAAAATAATGGATTACAGTTTGTTAACGGAGAAACGATCTCGTGCTGCAGAGGTAGTTCCCTCTTGAACAGTTTCCCTGGTTTAGTTTTCCACAATGCGAGCACATTGCAAAGGAAGATGAATTTTGACAACATCAATTATTGAACTAGATATGAATGCAAGTTAATTTCAACATAATAGAATTCAATATATCCATGAATTGCTAAAGATGTGTCAGATCCTGAGCGTTTGTTGACTCTCTGAGAGAATCCATGTACTAAACCGTGTTCTTGTTTGGAACAATGAATACCAATATCCAGTGATTGCTACATATTAAGAAATCCATGAACTTATGAATTATGTCGAAATATGAAAGACAATCAGTGTATGTGTGGTTGTTTATTTGACTTACCACTCATGATATGGCCAGAGAATGATTCTGCATGGACTTGTTTTCGAAGATACGGGCGACCGTGTTAATGGCCCACTCCCGTGCATCCTTACCATGTAATGTTGTGCCATTTGCTAATGCAGGATCTATGAAATACACACTCTCCCTTTTTTCTCTCTATGCATTTAATCCCCTGAGAGGAATAAAATGTAGTTAGCCATTTATCATTTACAGCCTTGTATGGAGAAGTTGACCAGAGTTTGTTAAGTACTTACAAAATCAGGCATCTAACAAGAGCGACATCGAGGTCATTGAAGTTAAAGAAGAGATGTAAGTCCTCTAAACTCACACTGATGGAACCAACATCATGTTGGAAATGATCTCTGTTGTAGCAGACTAGCAGAACATGATGACCTGCTAACATTTGATCCATGCAATATTTATGTAACTCGCGGCAACTGGAGCTGCACTCATCAAAGTATTTGCCAATAAGAAATGGTTGGCCGTGGACGTAATTGCGTGCTTCAAGTATGTTTGCTTTATTTTTAGCAAGCTACAAAGCTATTTCTTCATCATCCATGCCGTCAGAAATGATATTACTCCCCGATTTGAAAAACTTGCTGTTCATTTGGTTCTGGTCGATGAGTGCTTTAAGTAAGAGGCAATCGTTCTCTTTCCTCTTCGCTCTCGAGGCGCGCTTCCTCATGGGTGCAACCTTTTTGCCCGCTTCCTTCTTGGTACTTGAAGCACTTTGATACGTCTCCAACGTATCTATAATTTATGAAGTATTCATGCCATGTTTACAATACTTTTATATGATTTTGGTATCATTTGATTAGGGCTAACTGGACTGACGCTGTTTTCAGCAGAACTACCTGGTGTTGTTTTTGTGGAGAAATAAAAGTTCTCGGAATGTGATGAAAATCAACGGAGATTTTTCTGGGAAATATAAAAAATACTGGAACAAAAATCTACCAGAGGGGAGTCCCATGGGCCCCACGAGGGTGGGGGGCACGCCCACCCCCCTGGGGCGCGCCCCCCCTATCTCGTGGACACCTCGGGGACCCCCTGACTTGAAATCAACGCCATCCCCTCCTATAAATACAGAAACCTTCGGGAAATAACCTAGATTTGAAGTTCCGCCGCCGCAAGCCTCTGTAGCCATGAGAAATCAATCTAGGCCCTCTCTGACACCCTGCCGGAGGGGGCCATCATCACCGGAGGCCATGGGGAAGGATATCAGAGGGGCCATCATCTCCATGAAGGCCAAGGATGTCACGCCCAATATGCGACCCTATCCAAAAGGAACTCGAAGGTCCCACCAAGGATAGACCTGCATATTGAAACGCTTTTGCAAGGTGGATATCATTACATCAACATTACATAATAGATGGGGATACATACATAAGGCATACAATGCCACACGAATACAACATCACAATACATAAGAGCAACATCCGACTACGGATGAAACACAAACAGAAGCTCAAACGACATCCACCCTGCTAGCCCAGGTTGCCGACCTGGAACCTATCCCTGATTGAAGAAGAAGCAGAAGAAGAACTCCAAAACAAGCAAACATCGCTCTCGCATCATGATCATCACGAAACCTGTACCTGCAACTGTTGTTGTAGTAATCTGTGAGCCACGAGGACTCAGCAATCCCATTACCATGGGTATCAAGACTAGCAAAGCTTAAGGGAAAGGAAGGGGTAAAGTGGTGAGGTTGCAGCAGCGACTAAGCATATATGGTGGCTCACATACGCAAATAAGAGCGAGAAGAGAGCAAGCGGAACGGTCGTCAACTAGTAATGATCAAGAAGTGATCCTGAACTTCTACTTATGTCAAACATAACCCAAAACCGTGTTCACTTCCCGGACTCCGCCGAAAAGAGACCATCACGGCTACACACGCGGTTGATGCGTTTTAATTCGGATCTGGTGTCAAGTTATCTACAACTGGACATTAACAAATTCCCATCTGCCTATAACCGCAGGCACAACTTTCGAAAGATTATACCCTGCAGGGGTGTCCCAACTTAGCCCATGACAAGCTCTCGCGATCAACGAAGGATATACCTTCTCCCAGGAAGACCCGATCAGTCTTGGAATCCCGGTTTACAAGACATTTCGACAATGGTAAAATAAGACTAGCAAAGCCGCCCGATGCACCGACAATCCCGATAGGAGCTGCACATATCTCGTTCTCAGGGCAACACCGGATAAGTCAAGCTACGAGTAAAACCAGACTTTGAGTTTCCCCGAGGTGGCCCCGCAGGTTGCTCGGTTCGGACCAACACTTAGACAAGCACTGGCCCCGGGGGGGGGGGGGGGGCTAAAATAAAGATGACCCTCGGGTTGGCCGACCCAAGGGAAGGGTATAGGTGGTGGTGAGGCAAATGGTAAAACCAAGGTTGGGCCTTGCTGGAGGAGTTTTATTCAAAGCGAACTGTCAAGGGGGTCCCATAAATCACCCGACCGCGTAAGGAACGCAAAATCCGGGAACATAACACCGGTATGACGGAAACTAGGGCAGCAAGAGTGGAACAAAACACCAGGAAAAAGGCCGAGTCTTCCACCCTTTACCAAGTATATAGATGCATTAATAATATAAGAGATATTGTGATATCCCAACAAAACCCTGTCCACCATGGAGTAATCTTCAACTTCACCTGCAACTACCAACGCTATAAGAGGGCTGAGCAAAGCGGTAACATAGCCAAACAATAGTTTGCATAGGAAAGGTGTCAAAGGTTAGAGGCTGACATGGCAATTTGGGATGGCTTGATAAACAGGTAATAGGTAGCGTAGCATAGCGATAGAACGAAGCAACTAGCATAGCAATGATAGTAGTGAGATCCATGGTAGCGGTCATCTTGCCTGAAATCCCGCTAGGAAGAAGAACGAGTCCATGAAGAAGACGAACGGATGAAGCCGAACCAACCGTAGACGAACGAATCCTCACAATCGCAACGAAACAGGAACTATCGAAAAGAAGCACACAACATGGTAAACACAACACACATGAACATGACATGATGCACAACCAAGCATGATGCATGACAAAGCTACATGAAGCTACTCATGGTAAGAGATGATGCAAACAAGAGCAACACATCAAGGCAAGTTTGAATAAGGCCCGGAACAACATATAACAATTCCGGTAAGTCCTCATATGCAAATTTCGAAATTGGTCCAGATCTGAATAAACCTTATGTTCAAGTTTTTAAACAGCAAGTTAAGATGCACCAAGATGATCTACACGAGATTCTAGTCAAGTTACATATAAAGTTCATTTAGTTCGGAGCTACGGCCTAGAAGATATGAGCAAAACAAGTTAAACATAGCATTGATGCAAAATGCATACAAACATCAAGCAAACACCTCAAAACATGGATGCAACATGATAATATGAAACTACATGCAAAAACAAGCAAGTTTCATATAGAGCACACTCAAAACGGAGCAACGGTTCAACACACACACATGGAACAAGTTTAAAGGACAAGCTGTCCAAAACAGCAACTAGGCAGATTGCAAGCACCAAAACACCATGCTACAGTACCACAATATAAAAACAAAAGGCATGGACATTATCTACAGGTAAAGCATTACAAAACATGAACACTGAGCTATCTCTAGAAATCACTAGAACATGCTCAAACACACATGGCAAGATTGCAAGTAATAACAATTTCAGACTTTGCAGAGAATAACATCAGGATGCAATGTTTAGAGCTATCAAACAACATGTTACAGGAACTTATCATGGCAAACAAAGACATGGCATGAATCTACTAATTGCATAGAACAAGAGTCCCTTACTGACCATAAGCCAAAAAGGACCAGAAAATATGATGGCACCCATGTAAACATGGCAAGTTATATTATAGATTCAAACATGGCAGGAACAACGATACGAAGGCATGTAGATGAGGTTGTGCAACTCACTACAGAGCAAAACATGGCATGGAAAGGCAACCAACAGTAAGAAGACATGTTTGTGAAGCTAAGCATGGCAAGAGCAAGTCCATAGGGTGCATGGAACACTAGCAACAATCATGGTAACAACTGAACCTAATGTTAACAGGCTGACAACAACATTATTTAGCAACTTTGGAGCAAGATATGAACAAGCTACAGCAAGCTATAATTGTAACCAGGGGCATGGATGGATAGAGCATAACATGTAGAACAAAACATATTTAGTGAACATCTCCAGATTATGCATAGAATGACTTGTAGCAGCAGGTTTACATAGCATCACGAAATAACAGATTCAACCTAGCAAAACAGCAATATCAAGTACACTACTTAACAAGCTCGATTCACTCACCACAAGTCATTGAATGAAAAGATAAGCATAGCATAATCAATAAGACATGTTTATGAAACAAACCAAGGCAAGAACAAGTTCATAGCATGCAAGGATCAACTACAACAACCTCGGCAAAATTGAATAACATGTAAACAATCTGCCAGGAAACATTTTGAAGCAAAAGTAGAGCACAAAAAGGACATGCTAGACTACTCCATAAATGCAAACAAGGGCATGAATGGATATAGAACAATCACATGCTCAAAACATCCTTACTGAAGTATCTTAAAATATGCATGGATCTCTCTGTAGCATCAAGTTTACATGGCACCAAAATAATAGCAGAACAGGGACTGAAATCAGCAACATTACGAAGCCTAGTTTGCATGCTTGTGCTAGTCACCACATTGATCACAAAAATACATGGTAAGCTCCTCTATAAAGAAGACATAGCATAGATCAAAACACATGTAGACATCAACCTCCTAGGATGCACACATCAATCATGGCAAAAATGACAAAAGAGCAAGTTCTGTTCACAGACAGCAGACAACATCATGAAGCACTCTTGCAATGATGATTCAGGCATCAAGATGAACTCAAATGAATATGGTGCAATCGAATGAAATGAAGTACTCGTTGAGACGAACAATTTGACATATTACACGCACAAAACGGAGCTACGTATGCAGAGACACAATGCGATGAACATGGCATGATAATGTTTGAAAACAGGGACAGACGAAAATATACCCTCCGAAAAGTCAACTCTCCCGTTTGCTTCGTCTCCTGGTGGATCTGATCCATCTTCTCTCCGGCGAGGTGGGGCGGTTCCGGCGAGGATCTCCGGCAAGGAGGAGGTCGAAGGAGGCACGGGAGATGGCCGGGGAGGCCGTGGACGACTGGATCCGGTCCGGCGAAGGCGGCGGCGCGAGGTCCGGTGAGGCCAGTGCCGGAGGGGCGGCGCGCCGGCACGGGGGCGCAGTCGGGCGGCGCAGGCGCGGGGCGCGCGGCCGCTAGGATCCGGGGCCGGCCTGGCGCGCGGAGGGGCTGCGGCGGCTGATGGCGGCGGAGCACCACAGCGGTGAGGAGGCGGGCCTGGCGGCGGCGGAGCTCCGGCCGGGGGCGGCGCGACGCCCGCTACGGCGGCCGGCGGCGGAGGCGGGGCGAGGCGCCCGGGCGGCGGACGATGGCCATTGGCGGCGCTGGGAGGATCTTGGGCGCGCAGGACGAACCCCTGGCTCAGGCGCTCGCGGGCGCCTGCGGGCTGCGGTGGCGGGCATCTCGGGCCCGGGTGGGCCCATGATGGGCCTCCAGGGCCGCGGCGAAGTGGGGGGAGCGGGGCGCATCGTGGCGCCCTCTGGTTGGACGGGGCGGCGGCATTGCCCACTGGGGTGGCGCCACGTGGCGACGGCGAGATGGCGACGTGGGAGGAGGCCAAGTGGCGGCGGCAGAGCGGATCTGGCGGCGACAAGTGGCGGGTGGAGGCTGGGGCTGCACAGAAAATGAGGAGGAAGGTGGAAGAAGGCCAAAAATGACAAGGGGGGGCTGCTATATATAGCAGTTTTGCTAGGGTTTGGGTGTAGGGGTGGATTTGGAGCCTCTGATCACGATCCGACGGATCCGATCGAGAGGGGGGGGTTATGTAGACCTAGGTGGGCTAACTAGTGGGCTGTGAAGAGGGGTTGGGCTGAGAGGAGAGGGGAGAAATGCAGCCTGGTACGGTTTCCGGAGACCGAAAATGTCCGACGATGGTACCGACAACGGTACCGCTAAGTTTAACGGTTGGGCTATGAAATGGACTCCGAATGCGACGAAACTTGGCAGGCAGTCTGTCTACACTATAATAAGACCGCACGACAAGTTGCAACCCATTCCGAGAACATTTTTATGCCACTTATAAAATTAATATTCGGAGGTGCCGCGGGCGCGTGCGAGTGTGTCTGGCTCAGAACGGACGACGGAGAGAACCGGGGGAACCCGAACGGATGCAAGTTTTGAAAAACATGCAGATGAAACGCAGATGGTGACATGGCAAAATGCAACATGCAAGCAAATGACATCGCAACATCGGCGAATAACTGGCAGACACCTGGCGCATCGGATCCGGGGCGTTACAACACTCCTCCACTAACGAGAGATCTCGTCCCGAGATCTTAGGACCGAGACGGAAGGGAAAAAGGGATGAGGTGAGACAATAACTCAAGATAAGAAGCAAAGAATCGATAGCACTCGCGAAGAAGAGATGAACGACGAGAATGACGAGAATCAAAAGCTCACGGAATCAGATAGACTAGAAACCACTCCGGTTAGAA
This sequence comes from Triticum aestivum, assembly GCF_018294505.1. NCBI lineage: Eukaryota > Viridiplantae > Streptophyta > Magnoliopsida > Poales > Poaceae > Triticum > Triticum aestivum. The sequence continues at coordinate 460,908,031 of NC_057810.1, read as the reverse complement.
CGAGATAAGAAACGACTATGACTGAAAGGATTTAGGCAGCACTCTGGCTGAAAATGAAAGGAATAGAACAAGAACTTCACAAGATGGGATGGCACTTGACGAGATGAACAATGCCTCCAGAAGAATTGAAATAGAATTAAAAAGAACTTAGAAGGAAGGATTGAATGGAGTTGTTGAGAAAAATCAACAACGAAAAGAATAAGCTTGATGTGGACTTATCAAAACAACTCAAAACTTGAGGTGAAATTATGCTATGGTTGGGTTTTACCTTAATGATCTTTTGTATTTGCGGATGCTTGCTAGAGTTCCAATCATAAGTGCATATGATCCAAGACGAGAAAGTATGTTAGCTTATGCCTCTCCCTCATATGAAATTGCAATAGTGATTACCGATCTTGTTAAATAATTGCATAGGACAATTCTGCACACCGACCCATCATTATTCCACACTCGCTATTTATAATATTTAGTAATATATTCTAACTTTATGATAACAACACCTACTTTTATATTTTAGCTCTCCAATATCATGCAAAGTTATCCTCTTCATACTCACAACGTAGTTTTATTTCTCGTTTCAAGTTGGAAGCAAACATTCGGTGTATGTAGAGTCGTATCAGTGGCGGATAGGACTTGAGAGAATATTGATCTTACCTTTAGCTCCTTGTGGGTTTGACAGTTCCTACTTATAACTTCTACCTTTGGAAATTGCTATGATGATTCCCTGCACTTGGGGATTATCACACTTCTGGTCCAAGGTCTGGTTAGGTGAAAGGCAGACAGTAAAGCTTCGACGGACTACTGAGCAGACAGTTTAGCTATGCCGGACTACTGATCTAGCACTGCTGCTGTGACGGACTGCTGGGCTATAGGAGCAGAGGTATCGGACTGCTGACCATGCGTTGAAGCTATGTCAGGTTTCGACGCAGGTGGTGCCAACTTGTCGGTGTGCTGAGGAGGCCCTGCCAACGCGTTGGTTTGCTAAGAAGGAAGTGCTAATGCATTGGTATGTTGATCACACGACTACGGACCGACGGACTGATGGGCAGTCAGTTCTGTACCTATAGACTGCTTAGCAGGCGGTTCCGAAGCATCAGACTGCTTAGCAGTCCATTCCACCAGGTTGGTTTGCTGAGCATGTGTTGCAGCTGGGTCTCCCCCCACTGCTTCAGCGGTCGGCATCTGAACCGATGGTGCGTCTTCAGCAGTTGTATGCCTTGCCACTGGCTTTTCTGGGGCGGACGATGACATGGTCTGTATGGCACAAAGTCGGGTGGGCTGATCATAGGTTGATGCATCAGCCGTCGGATTACGAGTATTAGGTTCTTTGGGAGAAGCACGCGAGAGCTGCTAGGGCAAGGAGGGCGTCACCGGTTGAGGGGCAACATTGGTTGGAGGGGCTTCAGGGATCTCATCCATGAAGTCTATTTCCTTTCGTGGCCATTGGATGTGATGTAACGGTGTTTCTCCCAAGGTCCTTTGCTCATCAAAGTCTCCTAGGACATTCTTCACGACAAATTAATTGAATCCAGGCTTTACTTCACTCACATAGCACTTCACACAGGCCCGCTTCAATGGCACATTCTCCAACAAGAGGCCCTCTTCCAAGAAGGTTGGGCAAACCCAGGATGTTGCACATTTAAATGTACCTTCATAATGTGTAAGCACACCCTTCAGTCTGTCTTTCATTCCAGATAGATCAGGTATAGCATCATCATGAGCAGTTGCAATCTCAGTGTTGCTGGGGTCAGCTGATGCATAGCTACTCTTGTGCAGTGTTGTCGCGTAATAACCAGCATCCTCCATGCCTGCCTCCCCTCCCATCTGCTGGCTATCTATTAGTGTTAGAGTCTTCTGCATCATCATTGACTCCTCAATTTCCTCTCGAACAGTCGGATACATTTCCTTCCTCAACCTTTCATACAATTCATTCTGCTTCATTTCACTCCTCGCTTTTTTCAAGCCGAGCCTCTCTTCTTTGCTAAGTGTGAAAGCCCTCTTGTGCGGGACATTAACACTGATACCCCTTGCATGGCTAGGGGGCTCTCTTATTTCCAGAGCATTAGACAGAATGTCATATGGCACTGAGTTCCCATGGAACCTTCCAGGGATCTCGGAAGCCTTAAACATCATGCGATACCATTACTACAGACTTCCCTAATTTGGTAGGATTTTTGGAGTTAGATAAGTATTCGAGAGTTACACATTACTACAGACTGTTCTGTTTTTGATAGATTCTATTTTCTATGTGTTGTTTGCTTATTTTGATGAATCTATGAGTAGTATCGGAGGGTATGAACCATAGAGAAGTTGTAATACAGCAGATATTACACCAATATGAATTTAGAATGAGTTCACAACAGTACCTAAGTGGTGATTTGTTTTCTTATACTAACGGAGCTCACGAGTTTTATGTTGAGTTTTGTGTTGTGAAGTTTTCAAGTTTTGGGTAAAGATTTGATGGACTATGGAATAAGGAGTGGCAAGAGCCTAAGCTTCGGGATGCCCAAGGCACACCAAGGTAATATTCAAGGACAACCAAGAGCCTAAGCTTGGGAATGCCCCGGAAGGCATCCCCTCTTTCGTCTTCGTTCATCGGTAACTTTACTTGGAGCTATATTTTTATTCACCACATGATATGTGTTTTGCTTGGAGTGTCATTTTGTTTTATTTTGTTTTGCTTGCTGTTTGAATAATATCCCAAGATCTGAAATTATTAAATGTTAGAGAGTCTTCACATAGTTACATAATTATTCGACTACTCATTGATCTTCACTTATATCTTTTGGAGTAGTTTGTCATTTGCTCTAGTGCTTCACTTATATCTTTTTAGAGCACGGCGGTGGTTTTATTTTGAAGAAATTGATGAACTATCATGCTTCACTTATATTATTTTGAGAGTCTTAAGCAGCATGGTAATTTGCTTTGGTTATGAATTTTGTCCTAGTGTGATAGGCATCCAAGAGGGGTATAATAAAAACTTTCATATAAAGTGCATTGAAACCTATGAGAAGTTTTATTCCTTATGATTGTTTTGAGATATGAAGATGGTGATATTAGAGTCATGCTAGTGGAGTAATTGTGAGTTTGAGAGATACTTGTGTTAAAGTTTGTGATTCCCGTAGCATGCATGTATGGTGAACCATTATGTGATGAAGTGGGAGCATGATTTATTTATTGATTGTCTTCCTTATGTATGGAGGTCGGGATCGCGCGATGGTTAACTCCTACCAACCCTTCCCCTAGGAGCATGCGCGGCGTAGTGCTTAGTTTTGATGACTTGTAGATTTTTGCAATAAGTATGTGAGTTCTTTATGACTAATATTGAGTCCATGGATTATACGCAGTCTCACCCTTCCACCGTTGCTAGCCTCTCTTGTACCGCACAAATTTCGCCGGTACCATACACCCACCATATACCTTCCTCAAAATAGCCACCATACCTACCTATTATGGCATCCATTCCGAGATATATTGCCATGCAACTTTCCACCGTTCCGTTTATTATGACACGCTACATCGTTGTCATATTGCTTTGCATGATCATGTAGTTGACATCGTATTTGTGGCAAAGCCATCTTCCATAATTATTTCATACATGTCACTCTTCATTCATTGCACATCCCGGTACACCGCCGGAGGCATTCATATAGAGTCATATCTTGTTCTAAGTATCAAGTTGTAATTCATGAGTTGTAAGTAAATAAAAGTGTGATGATCATCATTATTAGAGAATTATCCAAGTGAGGAAAGGATGATGGAGACTATGATTCTCCACAAGTTGGGATGAGACTCTGGATGAAAAATAAAAAAAATTAAAAAAGAGGCCAAAAAAAGAAAGAGAGAAGGCCCAAAAAAATGATGAGAGAAAAAGAGAGAAGGGGAAATGCTACTATCCTTTTACCCACTTGTGCTTAAAGTAACACCATGATCTTAATGATAGAGAGTCTCCTATGTTGTCCTTTCATATACTAGTGGGAATTTTTCATTATAGAACTTGGCTTGTATATTCCAATGATGGGCTTCCTCAAAATGCCCTAGGTCTTCGTGAGTAAGCGAGTTGGATGCACACCCACTTAGTTTCTTTTTGAGCTTTCATACACTTATAGCTCTAGTGCATCCGTTTCATGGCAATCCCTACTCACTCACATTGATATCTATTGATGGGCATCTCCATAGCCCGTTGATATGCCTAGTTGATGTGAGACTATCTTCTCCTTTTTGTCTTCTCCACAACCACCATATTTTATCCACCATAGTGATATGTCCATGGCTCACGCTCATGTATTGCGTGAAAGTTGAAAAAGTTTGAGAATACTAAAGTATGAAACAATTGCTTGGCTTAAATCGGGGTTGTGCATGATTTGAATATTGTGTGTGATGAAGATAGAGCATAGCCAGACTATATGATTTTGTAGGGATAGCTTTCTTTGGCCATGTTATTTTGAGAAGACATGATTGCTTTATTAGTATGCTTGAAGTATTATTGATTTCATGTCAATATTAAACTTTTGTTTTGAATCTTATGGATCTGAACATCCATGCCACAATAGAGAAGATTACATTTGATAATTATGTTAGGTAGCATTCCACATCAAAAATTCTGTTTTTATCATTTACCTACTCAAGGACGAGCAGGAATTAAGCTTGGGGATGCTTGATACATCTCCAACGTATCTATAATTTTTTATTGTTCCATGCTATTATATTATCCATCTTGGATGTTTTATATGCATTTATATGCTATTTTATATGATTTTTGGGACTAACCTATTAACCTAGAGCCCAATGCATGTTTCTATTTTTCCTTGTTTTTGAGTTTTACAGAAAAGGAATACCAAACGGAGTCCAATTGACGTGCCAATTTTGATGATTTTTTATGGACCAAAAGAAGCCCCGGAGTAAAAGAGTTGGTCCAAAAGAGTCCCGAGCCGTCCACGAGGGTGGGGGCGCGCGCTACCCCCCTAGGTGTGGGCCCCTATCTCGTGGACGACTCGGAGACCCCCCCCCCCAGACTTGACACTTACGCCAAAAATTCCTATAAGTACAGAAACCTCCAGAAAATAACCTAGATCTGGAGTTCCACTGCCGCAAGCCTCTGTAGCCACCAAAAATCAATCGGGACCCTGTTCCGGCACCCTACCGGAGGGGGGATCCATCATCAGTGGCCATCTTCATCATCCCGACGCTCTCCATGACGAGGAGGGAGTAGTTCACCCTCGGGGCTGAGGGTATGTACCAATAGCTATGTGTTTGATCTCTCTCTCTCTCTCTCTCTCTCTCTCTCTCTCGTGTTCTTGATATGGCACGATCTTGATGTATCGCGAGCTTTGCTATTATAGTTGGATCTTATGATGTTTCTCCCCCTCTACTCTCTTGTACTGGATTGAGTTTTCCCTTTGAAGTTATCTTATCAGATTGAGTCTTTAAGGATTTGAGAACACTTGATGTATGTCTTGCATGTGCTTATCTGTGGTGACAATGGGATATTCACGTGATCTACTTGATGTATGTTTTGGTGATCAACTTGCGGGTTTAGTGACCTTGTGAACTTATGCATAGGGGTTGGCACATGTTTTCGTCTTGACTCTCCGGTAGAAACTTTGGGGCACCCTTTGAAGTTCTTTGTGCTGGTTGAATAGATGAATCTGAGATTGTGTGATGCATATCGTATAATCATACCCATGGATACTTTAGGTGACATTGGAGTATCTAGGTGACATTAGGGTTTTGGTTGATTTGTATCTTACGGTGTTATTCTAGTACGAACTCTAGGATAGATCGAATGGAAAGAATAGCTTTGTGTTATTTTACTACGGACTCTTGAATAGATCGATCAGAAAGGATAACTTTGAGGTGGTTTCATACCCTACAATAATCTCTTCGTTTGTTCTCCGCTATTAGTGACTTTGGAGTGACTCTTTGTTGCATATTGAGGGATTGTTATATGATCCAATTATGTTATTATTGTTGAGAGAACTTGCACTAGTGAAAGTATGAACCCTAGGCCTTGTTTCCTAGCATTGCAATACTGCTTACGCTCACTTTTACCACTTTTTACCTTGCTGTTTTTATATTTTGAGATTACAAATACTCATATCTACCATCCATATTGCACTTGTATCACCATCTCTTCGCCGAACTAGTACACCTATACAATTTACCATTGTATTGGGTGTGTTGGGGACACAAGAGACTCTTTGTTATTTGGTTGCAGGGTTGTTTGAGAGAGACCATCTTCATCCTACACCTCCCACGGATTGATAAACCTTAGGTCATCCACTTGAGGGAAATTTGCTACTGACCTACAAACCTCTGCACTTGGAGGCCCAACAATGTCTACAAGGAGAAGGTTGCATAGTAGACATCACAGTGTAGCCTCCCAACTGGAGTTGTCCTCGAATGACGGCGGAGTGGCTGAGCAACGACGATGGACCGGTGCCATTGGAGATTATGGGAGAATCAGACTAGATAAGCTACGGGGAGGTGGGAAATGCGATACAGACTCATCGGCCGGTAAGCATTGGGGTTTTGCGGGATTTCGCTGAGTCAGGCGGGAAGCTTGCGTGGTTGCGCATGGGAACCTGCACGGTTGCACGGGAACATGCTCACCGACGATTCATTGGCGCCTCTTTTAGCCAACGCATGGCCAAAAGAGAGGCATGTGCGGTGCTCAAGCTTGCACTCAAAGCCTTCGGCGGCAACATGGTGACAAGACGTGCGAGAGGAGGACGAAACGACACGACACATATGGTTAATAAAAAATGCTTGTGATTTAATTATGTAGCACACGATGCTCTCTACACAATGTCACGGACGATTATTCTCCCACTATGTGATGTGGAACACAATGTACTTTCACATCACGCCGTCGGCTCGCAACCACCGGCAAGCTTGTAGACAGCCATTCCTTGCGTGTTCAACTGCTCTATGCGTGTGACTGCTCGCCGTTGAGGCAATAGCGATGCACTCTGCTCGCATCCCGCCGCGCCCGCTCTGCCAACGTTCCTCTATGCATGGTGCCAGTGTTTGGGGACGGTGCACGATCATGAACGTTCTGGGTGCCATTATGCATGCAATTACGCCGGATGTGGCGCCACGATGCAGTTATGTGCGCCACGATGCAGTTACCCGCTGCAAAAACTGCCATGCGGACATGCTGAGAATCCATGCCACTCGGCACCCATTTATTCCCGCGGCCATTACCTTAACCTCTCGCGCCCCACAACACAATAAGCACACCCTTGACGACACATACAGAGAGGATATCCGGCGGCTCCAATGGCGCTCCGAGTGGTTGACGACAACGACGGGCGGCAGTTCACCATGTCTCACATAGTGGACACCCATTTGATGGGGAGGGACCTCTCTGTGGTGTACACGAACGAGACAGTCTCGGTGGAGGGCTCCATCCATACTATGGAGCAGTTGCTTGCTGAGGACAAGTACCATGTGGTCGGCTTCGACCTTGAGTTCACCAACGATCGTGCTAGGAATGATTAGAAAGTTGTCGTCGCTCAGTTGTGCATGCACCATCACGTCCTCGTCTACCACTACTGCTTGGCCACAAGGCCTTGCGAGCGTTTCGTCAGGTTTATCAATGACCTCAACTACATTTTTGCTATGGTGGACATCAACAATGATCTAAAAGTTCTTGAGACTTTGATCTTGGCCTGCCAGAAGCTTGTCGACATTTATGGCCACTACTGGGTCTGGGGCAGCATGAAGAACATGCATGACTCCCTGGTTGATGTCGCCACGGCCTTCATCGACCCCTACTACAAGAATATGAAGGGTACATGCAAGAAGAACAAGATGTCCTGGCACAGTCCCTGAGTGCATAGACTGGATGAAGAACACATCAAGTACGCTGCCAAGGGTGCGTACACAAGCTACAAGATGTACAGGCAGATCATTAACATCAAGAAGTGGCTTCATCCTGCCCTAGGCAAGGGATCGAGCCACGGAGTAGTGGCGGCGGCATCACAAGAAGTAGATGATTTTATGATCGTTTCTCCTAGTTTAGAATGCATTTAATTGTTTCATGAGCTGTGTGTGAATGTTTTGTGTAGTTATTTATGTAATTCGATGTTTGATACGTCCATTTTGCATCATGCTTTTATGACAATATTTATTGCATTATGGGCTGTTAATTCACGTTATGTCACGATACTTATGGCTATTCTCTCTTATTTTACAAGGTTTACATGAAGAGGGAGAATGTCGGCAGCTGGAATTCTGGGCTGGAAAAGGAGCAAATATTGGAGGCCTATTCTACGCAACTCCAAAAGCCCTGAAACTCCACGGAATACCTTGAAATAAATAAAGAAAAATCATCGCCAAAGATGAAGGCCAGGGGGCCCACACCCTGCTCACGAGGGTGGGGGCGCCCCCCTGGGCGCGCCCCCTACCTCGTGGGCCCCCTGGTGGCTCTCCGACGCCCATCTTCTCCTATATGAAGTCTTTCGATGAGAAAAAAATAGAAGCAACCTTTCGGGACGAGACTCCGCCGCCACGAGGCGGAACCTTGGCGGAACCAATCTAGGGCTCTGGCAGAGCTGTTCTGCCGGGGACACTTCCCTCCGGGAGGGGGAAATCATCACCATCGTCATCACCAACGCTCCTCTCATCGGGAGAGGGCAATCTCCATCAACATCTTCACCAGCACCATCTCATCTCCAAACCCTAGTTCATCTCTTGTATCCAATTCTTGTCTCCAAGTCCGGGATTGGTGCTAGTAGGTTGCTAGTAGTGTTGATTACTCCTTGTAGTTGATGCTAGTTGGTTTATTTGGTGGAAGATCATATGTTCAGATCCTTTATGCACATTATTACCCCTCTGATTATGAACATGAATATGCTTTGTGAGTAATTACGTTTGTTCCTGAGGACAAGGGAGAAGTCTTGCTATTAGTAGTCATGTGAATTTGGTATTCGTTCGATATTTTGATGAGATGTATGTTGTCTAACCTCTAGTGGTGTTATGTGAACGTCGACTACATAACACTTCACCATTATTTGGGCCTAGAGGAAGGCATTGGGAAGTAATAAGTAGATGATGGGTTGCTAGAGTGACAGAAGCTTAAACCCTAGTTTATGCGTTGCTTCGTAAGGGGCTGATTTGGATCCATATGTTTCATGCTATGGTTAGGTTTACCTTAATACTTTTGTTGTAGTTGCGGATGCTTGCAATAGAGGTTAATCATAAGTGGGATGCTTGTCCAAGTAAGGGCAGTACCCAAGCACCGGTCCACCCACATATCAAATTATCAAAGTACCGAACGCGAATCATATGAGCGTGATGAAAACTAGCTTGACGATATTCCCATGTGTCCTCGGGAGCGCTTTTCCTATCATAAGAGTTTGTCCAGGCTTGTCCTTTGCTACAAAAAGGATTGGGCCACCTTGCTGCACCTTATTTACTTTTGTTACTTGTTGCTCGTTACAATTTATCTTATCACAAAACTATCTGTTACCACTTATTTCAGTACTTGCAGAGAATACCTTGCTGAAAACCGCTTATCATTTCCTTCTGCTCCTCGTTGGGTTCGACACTCTTACTTATCGAAAGGACTACGATAGATCCCCTATACTTGTGGGTCATCAAGACTCTTTTCTGGCGCCGTTGCCGGGGAGTGAAGCGCCTTTGGTAGGTGGAATTTGGTAAGGAAAAATTTATTTAGTGTGCTGAAATTTTCTGTCACTTGTTACTATGGAAAGTAATTGTCTGAGGGGCTTGTTCGGGGTATCTTCACCCCGTCCAGTAGAGCAAAGAGTTGCTCCTCAACCTACTCAACCTACTGAACCTATTGAAAATGAAACTCCTTTTGAGATTCCTTCGGGTTTGATGGAAAAACTGCTAGCTAACACTTTTACAGGAGATGGAACAAAGCATCCTGATGAACATCTACGCTATGTGGATGATGTTTGTGGACTATTTAAGCTTGCAGGTATACCCGATGATGTTGTTAAGAAGAAGGCTTTCCCTTTATCTTTGAAGGGAGACGCATTGACATGGTATAGGCTATGTGATGATACGAGATCATGGAACTATAAAAGATTGAAATTGGAATTTCATCAAAAGTATTACCCTATGCATCTTGTTCATCGTGATCGCAATTATATATATAATTTTTGGCCTCGCGAAGGAGAAAGCATCGCTCAAGCTTGGGGGAGGCTTAAATCAATGTTATATTCATGCCCCAATCATGAGCTCGCAAGAGAAGTAATTATGCAAAAGTTTTATGCTCGGCTTTCTGATAACAATCGCACCATGCTCGATACTTCTTGTGCTGGCTCTTTTATGATGAAGACTATTGAATTCAGATGGAATTTATTGGATAGAATTAAACGCAACTCTGAAGATTGGGACCTCGACGAAGGTAAGGAGTCAGGTATGACACCTAAGTTTGATTGTGTTAAATCTTTTATGGATACCGATATTTTCCGTAAGTTTAGCACTAAATATGGACTTGACTCTGAGATAGTAGCTTCTTTCTGTGAATCTTTTGCTACTTATGTTGATCTCCCCAAGGAGAAGTGGTTTAAATATCATCCTCCCATAGAAGTAAAAGTAGCTGCACCCATTAAAGTTGAAGAAAAGATTGTCACTTATAATGATCCTATCGTTCCCACTTCTTATGTTGAGAAACCACCTTTCCCTGTTAGAATGAAGGATCATGCTAAAGCTTCAACTGTTGTTCGTAAAAGCAATATTAGAACTTATACACCTCCTGAGCAAGTCAAAGTAGAACCTAATATTGCTATTGTTAAAGATCTCTTGTCTGATAATATCGATGGGCATGTTATTCAATTCCAGGGTGAAACTGCTAGAATTGCTAAACCTTGTGATAAAGATAAACATAGACCTGTGGTAGGCGTGCCTGTTATTTCTGTTAAAATAGGAGATCATTGTTATCATGGCTTGTGTGATATGGGTGCTAGTGCTAGTGTTATACCCATTGACTTATACAAAGAAATTATGCATGATATTGCACCTGCTGAGTTAGAAGGTATTGATGTTACAATTAAACTTGCCAATAGAGATACTATTTCTCCAGTGGGAATTGTTAGAGATGTTGAAGTCTTGTGTGGAAAAACCAAATATCCCGCTGATTTTCTTGTTCTTGGTTCTCCACAAGATAGCTTTTGTCCCATTATATTTGGTAGACCCTTCTTGAATACTGTTAATGCTAAGATAGACTGCGAAAAGAATGTTGTTACTATTGGCTTGGATGATATGGTTCATGAGTTTAATTTCTCTAAATTTAGTAAGCAACATCGTGAGGAGGAATTGCCTAGTAAGGATGAAATTATTGGTCTTGCTTCCATTGCTGTACCTCCTAGTGATCCTTTAGAACAGTATTTGCTAGACCATGAAAATGATATGTTCATGAATGAAAGAAGGGAAATAGATGAAGTATTCTTTAAACAGGAACCTATTCTGCAACACAATTTGCCTGTTGGAATCCTAGGGGATCCTCCTCCACCCAAGGGTGATCCCATGTTTGAGCTTAAACCGTTGCCTGATAATCTCAAATATGCTTATCTTGATGAAAAGAAAATATATCCTGTCATTATTAGCGCTAACCTTTTAGAGCACGAAGAAGAAAGATTATTGAAAACTCTGAAGAAGCACCGTGCTGCTATTGGATATACACTTGATGATCTTAAGGGCATCAGTCCCACTCTATGTCAACATAAAATAAATTTGGAAGCTGATGCCAAACCAGTTTGTGATCCTCAGCGACGTCTGAATCCTAAAATGAAAGAAGTGGTAATAAAAGAAATACTCAAGCTTCTGGAGGCATGTATAATTTATCCTGTTGCTGATAGTCAGTGGGTAAGTCCTGTCCATTGTGTCCCTAAGAAGGGAGGTATTACTGTTGTCCCTAATGATAAAGATGAATTGATCCCGCAAAGAATTATCACAGGTTATAGGATGGTAATTGATTTCCGTAAATTAAATAAAGCTACTAAGAAAGATCATTACCCCTTACCTTTTATTGATCAAATGCTAGAAAGATTATGCAAACATACACATTATTGCTTTCTAGATGGTTATTCTGGTTTCTCTCAAATACATGTGTCAGCTAAAGATCAATCAAAGACTACTTTTACATGCCCTTTTGGTACTTTTGCTTATAGACGTATGCCTTTTGGTTTATGTAATGCACCTGCTACCTTTCAAAGATGCATGATGGCTATATTCTCTGACTTTTGCGAAAAGATTTGTGAGGTTTTCATGGATGACTTTTCTGTCTATGGTTCCTCTTTTGATGATTGCTTGAGCAATCTTGCTCGAGTTTTGCAGAGATGTGAAGAAACTAATCTTGTCTTGAATTGGGAAAAGTGCCACTTTATGGTTAATGAAGGTATTGTCTTGGGGCACAAAGTTTCTGAAAGAGGTATTGAAGTTGATAAGGCCAAGGTTGATGCTATTGAAAAGATGCCATGTCGCAAGGACATCAAAGGTATAAGAAGTTTCCTTGGTCACGCCGGAATTTATAGGAGATTCATTAAGGACTTCTCAAAAATCTCTCGGCCTCTGACTAATTTATTACAAAAAGATGTACCATTTGTCTTTGATGATGATTGTGTAGAAGCATTTGAAATACTTAAGAAAGCATTAGTCTCTGCACCTGTTGTTCAGCCACCTGATTGGAATTTACCCTTTGAAATTATGTGTGATGCTAGTGATTATGTTGTAGGTGCCGTTCTAGGGCAAAGAGTTGATAAGAAATTAAATGTTATCCATTATGCCAGTAAGACTTTAGACAATGCTCAAAGAAATTATGCTACTACCGAAAAGGAACTTTTAGCAGTTGTGTTTGCTTGTGATAAGTTCAGACCTTATATTGTTGATTCTAAAGTACTATTCACACTGATCATGCTGCTATTAAATATCTTATGGAAAAGAAGGATGCAAAACCTAGACTTATTAGATGGGTTCTCCAGCTTCAAGAATTTGATTTGCATATTGTTGATAGAAAAGGAGCTGAGAACCCCGTTGCAGATAACTTGTCTAGGTTAGAGAATGTTCTTGATGACCCACTACCTATTGATGATAGCTTTCCTGATGAACAATTAAATGTCATAAGCACTTCTCGTAGCACTCCATGGTATGCTGATTATGCTAATTATATTGTTGCTAAATTTATACCACCTAGCTTCACATACCAGCAAAAGAAAAAGTTTTTCTATGACTTGCGAAATTACTTTTGGGATGACCCACATCTTTATAAAGAAGGAGTAGATGGTGTCATTAGACGTTGTGTACCTGAGCATGAACAGGAACAGATCCTACGCAAGTTTCACTCCGAAGCTTATGGAGGACACCATGCTGGAGATAGAACTGCACATAAGGTATTGCAATCTGGTTTTTATTGGCCTACTCTCTTCAAGGATGCCCGTAAGTTTGTTTTGTCTTGCGATGAATGTCAAAGAATTGGTAATATTAGTAGACGTCAAGAAATGCCTACAAATTATTCACTTGTTATTGAACCATTTGATGTTTGGGGCTTTGATTATATGGGACCTTTTCCTGCCTCTAATGGATACACACATATTTTAGTTGCTGTTGATTACGTTACTAAGTGGGTAGAAGCTATTCCAACTAGTAGTGCTGATCATAACACTTCTATTAAAATGCTTAAGGAAGTTATTTTTCCGAGGTTTGGAGTCCCTAGATATTTAATGACTGATGGTGGTTCACACTTTATTCATGGTGCTTTCCGTAAGATGCTTGCTAAATATGACGTTAATCATAGGATTGCATCTCCTTATCACCCGCAGTCTAGTGGTCAAGTAGAGTTGAGCAATAGAGAGCTCAAATTAATTTTGCAAAAGACTGTTAATAGGTCTAGAAAGAATTGGTCCAAGAAACTTGATGATGCATTATGGGCCTATAGAACTGCATATAAAAATCCTATGGGTATGTCTCTGTACAAAATGGTTTATGGAAAAGCTTGTCACTTACCTCTTGAACTAGAACATAAGGCATATTGGGCTATTAAAGAGCTCAACTATGATTTCAAACTTGCCGGTGAGAAGAGGTTATTTGATATTAGCTCACTTGATGAATGGAGAGCCCAAGCTTATGAAAATGCCAAGTTGTTTAAAGAAAAGGTTAAAAGATGGCATGACAAGAGGATACAAAAGCGTGAGTTTAATGTAGGTGATTATGTATTGCTATACAACTCTTGTTTAAGATTTTTTACAGGAAAACTTCTCTCTAAATGGGAAGGTCCCTACGTTATCGAGGAGGTCTATCGTTCCGGTGCCATAAAAATCAACAACTTCGCAGGCACAAATCCGAAGGTGGTAAACGGTCAAAGGATCAAACACTATATCTCAGGTAATCCTATAAATGTTGAAACCAATATTATTGAAACCGTAACCCCGGAGGAGTACATAAAGGACACTTTCCAGAACGTTTCAGACTCCGAAAAGGAATAGGTATGTGGTACGGTAAGTAAACCGACTCCAAAACAATTTTTAAGGCAATATTTCTCCGTTTTGGAATATTTGAAAAAATAGAAAAATAAGTAGCAGTCCGGGGAGGACACGAGGCCTCCACGAGGGTGGAGGGCGCGCCCTACCCCCTGGGCGCGCCCCCCTACCTTGTGAGCACCTCGTGTGCCCTCCGGACTCTGTTTCCTTGCACGATACGTATTTTGGTCGGTAAAAATTCATTATATATACTCCCGAAGGTTTTGACCACCGTATCACGCCAATATCCTCTGTTTTCGTTTCGAGCTGTTGCTGCTGCAGATTAAAGCAAGATGTCATCTCAAGATTCGCAGGGAGAAAGCTATGTGGCTGATTTCCTTGCAGACCTAAGGTCTACAGGGACTTGGACCATAGTGGCTGGACCACAGAAGAAGAAGTAGACTATGAGCCTAAGGAGAAGGAGGAAACAAGCTCAGACGAAGATGAAGTTCTGCTACCTCAACTAGGGGATATGCATGTGGAGTTTAAAAAGTCAAGTCTACCTGATAGAGCGAAGAAGCCAAAGATCGAGTTTATCCCTTTTTGTCTCTTGCAGGAAAATAAGCAAGAACTATGCAAAATAGTATTAAGTCTTGAGCGGGAGATCGAAGACCTAAAAGAGCAAAACATTATACTCAAGCGTAAATTGAGGAAGAAGTCACCTCATCATCACACACCTCCATCACCTCCGAGGAAATAATCACATGGGTACGGGCACTCCCCTTGGCAACTGCCAAGCTTGGGGGAGATGCCCTGGTATCGTATCACCATCACAACTCCTATCTTTACCGTTTTTCTTAGTTCGATCCTATTAGTAGTATCTTTATTTAGTAGAATAAAGTCATGGCATGATCTAGTTTTGAGTTTTGCTTTACGATCCTTCTTTGTAATCGAGTCCGTGAGCTATATAATAAAGATTAGTGTTGAGTCAAGGGCTTGATTGTTTTGCCATGATCTTGGGTGATTAGAAGAAAAGAATAAAGAATCAAAGAGTTCATATTGATCTTAGTGAAAGTAATGACTTCACATAGAGAGAGTATGATGATTAAAAGTTGTTGGGAATTGGCAAATATAGCTTTGGTCATCGTTGCAATTAATAGGAAGTAATAAGGAAAGAGAGGTTTCACATATAGATATATTATCATTGACATCTTTTATGATTGGGAGCACTCATTAAAATATGACATGCTAAAGAGTTGAGGTTGGACAAGGAAGACAACATAATGAGTTATGTTTTCTTACATCTGAGATAAAGTATGTTGTCATGGATCCTCTACCGTGTTGAGCTTGCCTTTCCCCCTCATGCTAGCCAAATTCTTAGCACCAAGTAGAAATACTACTTGTGCTTCCAAATACCCTTAAACCAGTTTTGCCATGAGAGTCCACCATATCTACCTATGGATTGAGTAAGATCCTTCAAGTAAGTTGTCATCGGTGCAAGCAATAAAAATTGCTCTCTAAATATGCATGACTTATTAGTGCAGAGAAATAAGCTTTGTACGAACTTATTGTGGACGCAATAAAAGCGACGGACTGCATAATAAAGGTTCACATGCAAGGGGCAATATAAAGTGACGTTCTTTTGCATTAAGATTTTGTGCATCAACCCTAAACGCGCATGACAACCTCTGCTTCCCTCTGCGAAGGGCCTATCTTTTATTATTATCCTCTACCTTATGCAAGAGTCACGGTGATCTTCACCTTTCCTTTTTCATTTTATCCTTTGGCAAGCTCAGCATGTTGGAAAGAGTATGATATACATATCTAATTGGATGTAGGGGAGCATGAATTATTATTGTTGACATTACCCTTGAGGTAAAAGGTTGTGGGGCAAAACTATAAGCCCCTATCTTTCTCTGTGTCCGATTAAAACTCCGTAACCACAAATATCGCATGAGTGCTAGCAATTATGAAGGACTAAATGATAGTTGAGTATGTGGACTTGCTTTTAAGCTCTGACATAGACTCTTTCCGATGTTATGATAATTTGCAATTGCTTCAATGACTGAGATTATAATTGTTAGTGCCCAATAAGGTTTCTGATTCATGCTTTGGCTTTGTGAATAGATCATCACTTGAACATGAGTAATCATATGACAAAATATAATTATGTTGCTGTTATGAAATAATCATGATGCCTTCATGTCCGTATTTTGTTTTTATCGACGCCTCTACCTCTAAACATGAGGACATATTTATTGTTATCGGCTTTTCGCTTGAGGACAAGCGAGGTCTAAGCTTGGGGGAGTTGATACGTCCATTTTGCATCATGCTTTTATGACAATATTTATTGCATTATGGGCTGTTATTTCACGTTATGTCACGATACTTATGGCTATTCTCTCTTATTTTACAAGGTTTACATGAAGAGGGAGAATGCCGGCAGCTAGAATTCTGGGCTGGACATGGAGCAAATATTGGAGGCCTATTCTACGTAACTCCAAAAGTCCTGAAACTCCACGGAATACCTTGAAATAAATAAAGAAAAATCGTCGCTAAAGATGAAGGCCAGGGGGCCCACACCCTGCTCACGAGGGTGGGGGGCGCCCCCCCTGGGCGCGCCTCCCTACCTCGTGGGCCCCCTGGTGGCTCTCCGACGCCCATCTTCTCCTATATGAAGTCTTTCGATGAGAAAAAAACCAGAGGGAACCTTTCGGGACGAGACTCCGCCGCCACGAGGCGGAACCTTGGCGGAACCAATCTAGGGCTCTGGCAGAGCTGTTCTGCCGGGGACACTTCCCTCCGGGAGGGGGAAATCATCACCATCGTCATCACCAACGCTCCTCTCATCGGGAGAGGGCAATCTCCATCAACATCTTCACCAGCACCATCTCATCTCCAAACCCTAGTTCATCTCTTGTATCCAATTCTTGTCTCCAAGTCCGGGATTGGTGCTAGTAGGTTGCTAGTAGTGTTGATTACTCCTTGTAGTTGATGCTAGTTGGTTTATTTGGTGGAAGATCATATGTTCAGATCCTTTATGCACATTATTACCCCTCTGATTATGAACATGAATATGCTTTGTGAGTAATTACGTTTGTTCCTGAGGACAAGGGAGAAGTCTTGCTATTAGTAGTCATGTGAATTTGGTATTCGTTCGATATTTTGATGAGATGTATGTTGTCTAACCTCTAGTGGTGTTATGTGAACGTCGACTACATAACACTTCACCATTATTTGGGCCTAGAGGAAGGCATTGGGAAGTAATAAGTAGATGATGGGTTGCTAGAGTGACAGAAGCTTAAACCCTAGTTTATGCGTTGCTTCGTAAGGGGCTGATTTGGATCCATATGTTTCATGCTATGGTTAGGTTTACCTTAATACTTTTGTTGTAGTTGCGGATGCTTGCAATAGAGGTTAATCATAAGTGGGATGCTTGTCCAAGTAAGGGCAGTACCCAAGCACCGGTCCACCCACATATCAAATTATCAAAGTACCGAACGCGAATCATATGAGCGTGATGAAAACTAGCTTGACGATATTCCCATGTGTCCTCGGGAGCGCTTTTCCTATCATAAGAGTTTGTCCAGGCTTGTCCTTTGCTACAAAAAGGATTGGGGCACCTTGCTGCACCTTATTTACTTTTGTTACTTGTTGCTCGTTACAATTTATCTTATCACGAAACTATCTTTTACCACTTATTTCAGTACTTGCAGAGAATACCTTGCTGAAAACCGCTTATCATTTC
This sequence comes from Triticum aestivum, assembly GCF_018294505.1. Taxonomy (NCBI): domain Eukaryota; kingdom Viridiplantae; phylum Streptophyta; class Magnoliopsida; order Poales; family Poaceae; genus Triticum; species Triticum aestivum. The sequence goes on along the minus strand of NC_057810.1, from coordinate 460,889,854 downwards.
CTTCTGCTCCTCGTTGCGTTCGACACTCTTACTTATTGAAAGGACTATGATAGATCCCCTATACTTGTGGGTCATCAATGTTTAACTTGGTTATATATGTTGTTCTTCTGTAGACAAACCACATCGCACACGGACTAAACTACGGAACCCATCAGTGATGATTTCATAAATCACTGACAATTGTATACCAGCAAGTGTTTGCCCACAACCACACGGCTTATTAGTAGGAATCATCTATGCTATTATCAGTCTTCCCACACATTTCTGATTACTAACATGTTTGCCATGTATCACACACATCTTGTTAAGTTGAATCGTTTATGTTTTTTTGGCTAATCGCAGACAGTTCATCCGAGTGAACTTTATGCCATATATCACACACACCTTGATCTGACTAACCATTTCTGTTGTTTTGTCTCATTGCAAAAGTTCATCCGAGTGAACTGTATGCCGTATATCGCACACATCTTGATCTGACTGACGGTTTCTATTATTCTGGCTCATCGCAAACAGTTCATATGGATCAATTGTATGCCACGTACCACACACGAACTCTAATCTGAATCGTGTTTGATGTCTCCACCATCGCACACAGTTATTGGTCATGGCTTTATTATGAAACCGTTCATGATTCATGCATAGCACACAGTCTCGTCGACGGGTCTCTGATTCATGTATCGCGTTAGTAGCATCATGTAGTAGTGGATGTTCTTGGCACTATCTTGTTGAGTTTGTTGGCCCCAAATGCTAGCAACCACTTCATGAAAGTTGGGTATCTCCAACCAAAACATTTTAAAATATTAAAATAGGGGACTTAGGAATATGAGTGCCAATTGAAATGCAGCAAGGTGTATGATGTGACACTGGTTTGGAGAGAGGCAAAGCAATAGTTTTGGGGTAGTTGTTGGTCCAACATTCAGATGTAAAGACACAATCTATTTTCTCCAACAGAGGGGCATCTTGCATGTTGCTCCAGGTATAGTTTCTGCCTTTAAGTGGAATTTCAACCAATGCAAGTTCACGAATGGATTCATTAAATTTCATCATATTATTAAAGTCTTGTGTGCCCATATTCCTATTGTTGGGATATCTGATATAATTAAAATCCCCTACCACCATCCAATTAGTGTCAATAGGCATTTGAATATTTTGGAACAATTTCAAAATGTTTTCTTTTTCCTCAGCAACACAAGGCCAATAAATATTAGTAAGGATCCAAGAACCACCTGTCTGAACTGAGGTGAATCTGATGGGGACGGAATATCTATTTTTAAAGAGACATTCACCATGAAACATATTATCATTCCAAGCAACTAGAAGACCCCCAGAAGCTAGATGGGGAGTAGTCAAACTTATTAATTCTCTTGGGGTAGAAACTCTTTAAATATGCACTATCAAAAGCTTATCTTTTTGTTTCTTGCAAACAAACAATAGAACACCCAAACTCTTCAATCTTATTGCCTAGGGCTAGCCATTTATTACTGGGATTAATTCCTCTAATGTTCCAGTTAAGAAAATTCCAAGATCTATTATTTATAGAACTATTCATTAAAAGGAGTTAAGTCTTATCATCTAGTTCTGGAATCAAATCATAAGAGAGGAAGTTTTGATGTTTACATCATATTCATCAAAAGGATCCACACATAGAAATACTTTTACAAAATTTAATACACTGAGAGTCCAACAATGCATTTTGAGGCAAACAGTGAGTAAGGTGCTTCTGTTGCATTCCTTCCAGTCCTTCCTCTCGGTTTTCAGCTTGCTGCCCATCATTTACTCCAGTTGGCTTGGGTGGTTTTCCGCCCGTCTTGGTCCTTTTCTTCTGCAGAATGTCTTCTGTGGTGTCCTTTGAGTCCATCTTGCAATACGACACATTAAGACTTTTAACAATTTTGCTCTCTATAGTAGGAGGTTTAGAATGACAAGCCATGCAATTTCTATCATTTCACTCTTTCTTCTTTAAAACCAATATTTGCATGTTGAAGCCTTGTACTTCTCCTTACCTCAGATTTAACAATAGGCGCCATGTCCTTTCTCTTTCCTTTAATGTGTAGTGAACTTGTTGGGGGGACACGTGAGCTTGAACTTATTCCTTGCCCTTCCCTTGTGAAGTAGAGAGAGGGGCCACATCCAATTCTTCCTGAGAATAGGTAGGATGACATGAAATAGGGAAAACAGTAGGTATCAAGAAATCAAGGTAGTCTTTGCTATCTGATCCTTCCAAAAAAATGATCTGGGAGATTTCAAAAAGTTCTTAACCTGTTCAAACTATTCAGATCTTAAAAGGGTGGAAGAGATGAACATTGCCCATTCAATTGGGATCTTGATAGCAGTAGGACCCTCAGATGGTTCAACAAAGTGCTTCTTCCAATCCTGCAGTCTCTCCTATTGAGCAACAAGTGGAGTTGCGAAATGTTTTCAGATACAATCACATGAGATGTTTCACCTTCATTAACTGGAAGAAAATTTCCTTTAATGCCAAAATCTGGTGGTGCACAGCTTTCTTAAGAGGTTGACACATTCATAGTAGATTTTACGACTAGAGATACAAAGCCAGCAGAAAGAGGAGTAGAGTTCACTTCAGTGTTAGGGTCATCAATTTCAATTTCTTGATCAACTGATGTGCTATAGTCTGGGTCTCTGTCCGTGTTAAAGTGTTGCTCGAGAGGATTTGCAAGTTGAATCACTGGATCAATCTCATGCATTTGAATTATATCTTCTTCTTTCTCCTTCCTAATTTCAAACTGTACTTTTCCTATTAGATCATGACTGACAAAAATCTCGGGCAGAGCTTGGTGAAGATCAAATTTGCCTAATACATAAGAAGGGGGAACATGCAAGATATTCTCAGGAGGGGCCGGAGTAAAGAACTCCAAATTTGCAGGCTATGGGTTCTTGACGGCATTCAACTGAGGAAATGCTTCTGGCTTAGCATAGAGGAGGGGTTGGTGAGCTTGAATGGGCCCCAACACCATGTTTAAATCAGGCAGCCCATGAAGAATGTGATGGGATTGCTCTACTTGGTTCAAATTATTATTTCCCTCGAAAAGTTCCTTTGGTCGTCCAATCAATCCTTCCAAAGGATCAATCTCATTTAATCCCGGAGATAAAGTGAGACCACTATTGTTGTCCATGTCTGGTAATTTTGATTCGGCTGAACGAACATCAAGAGGTCGCGTTAGGTCTGCAAGTTCTAGAAATTCCTCCTCCTCTAACTCCTGGTCAATGAGATCTTGGTCATTAGGCATAGCCCGGTGCCCCCATCTAGGGTGATCTTCCTTCTCGGGGTCATCTTCTTCCATAGGGTCTACCTTATTATCATGATCATTGAGATTAGCCAATATATCAACATCTTTAGCTAGATGTTCTTGCATGAGACCAAATAGATGATTTAGCTAATTTGGGCAAAAAATTTGATTTTGAGTTAGAGGATGAGGATTTCCATCAGTAGGGATAGGATCCTCATCAAATGGGCCAACTGTCAACATCTCTTGTTGCACAATAATCACTAGAACAGTCCACGATTCAAAGTTGAAGTCAACTTTTTCACCAACCACAATACTTGCAGGCACATCTTGAATCTCTTCAACTCCGACTTTGATCATGAGTGTAGCCTTGGTACTTCTAGCTTTGTCCCATAAAAATGTCTTGCCAAAGCTTCTGACTGAATTAGTTATCTCATGTATTTATTTTTTATCAAACATAAAGCCAGCTAACAACACCCAAATATCCCTATTCAGAGTCATTCCTCTCCAATTTAAACCTTGGCTATGTTTTTCAAAAATGATGTGCACATCTCCAAACACATGAGGGCTATCATTTACCAGAGTATCACTATCAAAGGGAAACTTCTGCTAACCCTAGGCGCTTGACATCTCTAATAAACTTTCTTAGAATTTTTCGCACGTTAGGAAAAGGCACTTGCAGATCTAGCATCGGCATAATGGTGGCAATCGCCCAATCTTCATGAACACACTGAAGTAGACGACATCACCCAAACACGAGCAGGCCTACCCACCACATTGATGGCTTGATGGTTGGGAGGAAGAAAAGGAGTCAGATCAAACAAAAAGTTGGTCATGGCTACCGATGCTGCAACGGCTACTGGAGCAGAACATGGATCTGTTGAGGGCAGATGCGGGGGCAGCATCAGGGTTTTGGTTGGCGATGAGCTTGATGTGAGGTTGGGGAGCACAGAGGGGGGGGCTCGATTGTACTTTCTTCCCTGGAAGGAGCAGAAATTAGTGCATCAATAGCGGGAGAAAACATGGAAAATGGAGTTGTGCCATTCAGTTGATTGGACGTATCGGTCGTCGGGGAGTTGGAACAACATCCGCTAGCAATGTGGCCCCAACTCTTACAGGTGTGGCATCTAATTTTGCTAGTGCAATCCGGACGAAGATGGCGTTCCATGAGGCAGCAAATGTAAAAAGGCATGGCTTGTGACCTAGGCCTAGAAGGCTCATTCCTTCTGTGCTTTACTAACCCAGAAGATTGGAGCTGATTACATCCATTACCACCCGTTTGAATAGCCAAAGATGGGGAATTTAAGGCGACTAAAAACTGAAGCAATGGGCACCACTACCATTGACCGTTCCCCGGTGATCACCGTCGGTGGAGGATCTGGGTTTCCACTGATCTGGCTGAAAAACGAGGAGCTCGAACAACATTGGCGTATGAGATAGGTCTCCTGAATCTAGTGACAAGCGTCCAACCATCTTCTTGCTCTTGTAGGGGTTAAGCTGGGCTCAATCTTTTCTTTGGACCATTAGGACCCCAGAGGAGGAAGCTCAAATTGAAGAGATCCTTAGAGATGTTACCTCCATTATAGATACCAAAGCCCACATCGATTGAGGAAACCAAGAACTTAAAGAGAGATACGTGGATCTTGGAAACTTTAAAGAGAGATGCTATACCACCAAAGCAAGACAAAAGGATTGTACCAACCAAATCATCCATAAGTTGGATCCTTGATCTGGTGAATTCCGCCACCAGAAAGAATTCTTCGAATCCTTTGCCTGGAGAGAAGTGGATTGGAAGGTTGAGCATGTTCCAAATGTGCTCCTCGAAAGCATGGCCACAATCGAAGGAGAGATCTACAAGCTCCATGAAAGGAGAGACCGAACTATGAGGGAGAAGGGAGAGTGGTGGTTGCCGGCGAGTGGAGTTGTGGCCACCGCGGCCGGAGCGGCCGTCTAAGCATGGAGGCTAGGCGTTACTTTCCTTTCCCACCATTTTTCCCTAGCATGAGATATTTCATTGTGCACCTTTTCACATGATTATGTTACTTGCCTCATTTTATGTAGTGGAGAGTTACACTTGAGGAACATATGAACCAGAGTCCAGTTTTTAGCATAAGAATAGCGTTAGAACAACTTTTACAAATTGTTATATCTTTAGTTTGTTTTATTCTAAGAATACAAAAATAGTATTCACTGCACCCCATGGCCTAAGGTCTTAGCCAGACGAGGAAGTCGGTGTTGGCGGGAGGCAAAAAGCTTAGTCACATGGTCACATTAAGAGGAGAGATGAAGGGGTACGATCACTTGTGAATGCAAAAAATACACGACGCCAATCAACATCGCCAGAAATACACGTTGCTGGCGTACGAGTATTTTTTGCACACCATGTGACGGTAGAAACGAGCTCAGAGGCGACGTGAGTTGCAGGGAGTGCATGCACACCACCTGTTTGACAGAATGATGGTGGGTATGAGAGGACGTTGTGCAGAAGTGCAGCTATACGCACTACAAAAAAAGACACATCCGTGACATTTTGGGCCGAACGAAATTTTTTTCTGTCATACATATGACACTTCTATGACGATAATTGTGACAAAACCCGATATCATCATAGATGTGGTGGGCTCCTACTTCTATGACAAAAAATCATGACAGAAAATGGGCTGTTCATCCTGGGCGGGCCGGAGACACAGGTGCATGACATTCTTTGGGCCGTTCATGACGGAAAAAACCGTGGTAGAAGCGAGGGGGAGGAAAATTTTGGGGAGTTCCCGGTTACGGTGGGAGGTCGGGGGCCGAGCGATGCGCGTTTCTCTCGTAAGGTACGCGCGTGTGTGCGAGGTGTTGGCTCTAACTTAACCCGAGCGAGGCGTTGGGCTCTAACTGAACCCGAGCGATTGCACTGCAGGCTACGCGTTACTGAACCCGAGCGATCGATCGATGGCTGCTAACTGAACCCGATCGAGCGATTGCTTCGCTACTGCTACTAACTAAAGCCGGTTGATTGGATGAACAGTGAGCGTTGCGGGGGGGTTTGGATGAACAGTGAGTGGTGACGTTGCCTATGGATGAACAGGACCCCGTGGTGTGGAGGGCTGGATGAATAGTAGACGGTGGAGGGGTGCCCGTGGAGGAGTGGTTGAACAAGACCCTGTGCTGTGGAGGGATGGATGAACAGTAGATGGTGGAGGGGTGCCCGTGGAGGGGTGGTTGAACAGTAGCCGGTGGAGTAGCGCACGGTGGAGGCTGGATGAACAGGAGCCCGTGTAGGCTGGAGGAGGTCGACGGTAGCCCATGGAGGCTGGAAGAGGTCGACGGTGGAGATGAACAGTATCCCGTGGAGTCCCGTTTTGCGGTACGCCACACCCCTCCTGATGAACAGGACCCCCGTTTCGACCGTAGCGCTCCAACACAAGTCCGTTTCGTCCGTTTTGCGGTACGCCACACCCTTCCCGATCAACAAGACCCCCGTTTCGACCGTAGGAGGTCCGTTTCCTCCGTTTTGCGGTACGCCACACCCCTCCCGATCAACAGGACTCCCGTTTCGACCGTAGGAGGTCCGTTTCCTCCGTTTTGCGGTACGCCACACCCCTCCCAATATACAGGACCCCCGTTTCGACCATAGGAGGTCTGTTTCCTCCGTTCTGCGGTACACCATGCCTCGTTTCCATCACCTGTTCCGTCCAAGCCCTCCTGATGAACATGACCACACATTCCATTCCGACCCAGCCGGTTGGCTCCCACGCGTTCATTTGCCTCTCAATGAACACGACACATTCTGTTGTCTCCCCATGAACATGACGCATTCCGTTGCCTCCCCATGAACACGACGACGATGTTGTTTCTCCTTTCGGACCCAGCCATGTACACGAGCCCTCGTCGTACGTATGCGCGAGTAGGCGTTCGAGACCCCGCCCGTATGTACACATATGTGGCCGTATTTTCTTTCTTGCACCCTGGCCGTTGTACGTACGTGTACATGCTACGTGCGCGCCTCTACTACGACAGTGCGTGCCTCTACTACGACACGTGCATGCCTCTACATCCACCAGTATATATGTATGTACATGTTCGCGACCAGAATGACAACGCTACGTACGCTTTGACCAGGTGGGTCCCGACTGTCAGGCACTTCCTTGCGTGCGAACATGTCGTTGGTGGGTCCCAGCAGTTAGGGGGGCGAATCGTTTTTTGCCCAAACACACTTCCTTGCGTAAGAAGATGTAGCTGGTGGGTCCCAGCAGTCAGGGGGGAATGTTTTTTTGCAAAATACAGTGGCCCGTTGGGTGGGTCCACGCTGTCAGGTGGAGGAATAATTTTTTTGCGCGTAATAAGGAGGCACTTCCTTGCTACGGCCGTGGACCCACCTGTCAGCCTCTCCACGTACAGTCCAAGTCCGATGGAAGTCGTTCCTTAACCATGTTGACCACGCCACGCCGAGAGCACCACGCAGGTGGACGACGGCGAGGCCTAGGAAGGGGACGACTCGGAGCCGGGGAAGACGCAGCAGTGGATACCCACGTGAAGAGGAGTACGAGGGTTCACTGGTTCGGCTGTGGTGTGAGGCTGCTGTCACCGCAGAATAACAGGGGGTGTGGGTGAGTAGAGGGATGGCCTGGCCAGCGGTGGGAATAGTAGGGGGCGGTGAGGCCTCCGCGGCATCACAGCCGGCCACGGGAGGCAGGAGCACGCGACACGACCGGCGCTAGTTTGGGCGGCTGGAGCAAGAAGACCAGAGGTTGAAGAAGCACTACGGCCGTTGGATGAACATCGTACGGTAACAGGAGCTAGAATCGTTCATATTGACTAAGTTGACAAAGCCCTCCGTCCCCGTCAACTTGGTCGGCCCACAAGTCAGCCTCCCACTATGCTGGGTTCCAGCTAGCAGGGGGAGTATTCATCTTTTTGTGCATAATAAGGGGGCACTTCCGGTGGGTCCGAGCTGACAGCGGGGGGAACATTTTTTTTTGCAAAATACGGTGGTCGTTCGATGGGTCCCAGCAGTCAGGGGGAAACATTTTTTTGCAAAATACTAGTGGCCCGTTCGGTGGGTCCCTGCTGTCAGGTGGAGGAATAATTATTTTCCGCGTCATAAGGAGGCACTTCCTTGCGGCTGCCGTGGACCCAGCTGTCAGCCTCTCCACGTACAGTACACTTCTGATAGAAGTCGGTTGTTGACCACATTGACCACACCGCGCCGAGAGCACCACGGTGGTGGACGACGGCGAGGCCTAGCAAGCGGAAGACCCGGAAGTGGAAGCCCGCGCGGAGAGGAGTACGAGGGTTCACCGGTTCGGCTGCGGTGTGAGGCTACCGTCGCCGCAGAATAACAGGGGTGTGGGTGAGTAGAGGGATGCCCTGGCCAGCGGTGGGAGTAGTAGGGGGCGCTAAGGCCTGCACGGCAGCACAGCCAACCACGAGAGGCGGGAGCAGGCGGTCCCGCCGGCGCTGCTTTGGCGGCTGGAGCAAGAAGATCAGAGATTGAAGAAACACGACAACCGTTGGATTGACATCCAACGGTTATGTCTGCTAGTATCGTTTGTTAACGTATATAATAACTAAAAAATCTTGCATACGCGTCAACTAAACAGGCCCACAAGTCAGACCACTCCCTCTTTTTTTAATAATTTATATATAGCTCATGGCAACTTCTTATGCAATTTATTGCGGTTGTTTTTTTTGGTTGGCCAGGGCCAATTTCACATATTTCTGTGGGTTCCAAACTATTTTTAATACCGAAATGTCGAGCCAGATTTAAAGTACTTTGAAGATATATTTAAATTAGGTTAATACCCAGTGAAATAGGAATCTGAAAATGTGAAAAAATTCAGAAATTATAAAGTAATTGCCAATTTGTCATCTGTTTTTATATTTACAACCCATTTCATATTACTTTCAAGATTTGCAGGTGTCTTGAAAGAGTTGCAGCCCATCAGGGCGTAGAAAAATAAGTAGGCCTGGATTGGGTATTCTTCAGAAAAAAATAAACTGGGCTCATTTTCACAAAGAAAAAATAGCTGGGCTGGTCACATGGTGAACACAAAATATAAGCCTGGGCTAGATAGGCCATAGCCCAGTTCAAACCCTGCTCCGTATCAACAATAACAAAAAAATACTGCTCGAGTAGCTACGTCCCAGGTGTCAGCCGATCTTGCGTTGTTCTCTTGTCTATTGACTATATACGCTCACAATGTCGTGAGTCCCAGATGTCAGGAAAATACTAGGAGGAAGCATTTTATTTTTCCATACGCTGACGTGGTGGGCCCCTACTGTCATCCTCTCCACGTACTTCTGCCGATTCATGTTGTTTGTTGACCATGTTGACAATGCGAGAGGGCGGCGCCACGGCGAGCTCACCGAAGCGCACGGAGGACGTTGGCGTTAACGATTTAGGAGACGGTGGTTTGGTTTTGGCGGCTGGAGGAAGACAGGATTGAAGAAACACGACAAACTGTAAAAGCAGCAGGAGTACTTAACAACCTTAACTGAAACCAGTAGGGGCACTTAACAACCAAAGCTGAAAGCAGTATGAGTACTTATACAGGTTCAACCGTACAAAGCATGCCTCGAACAGTGCTACTTTGCCTACAGTTAACCAAGGGTGAGGCCGCCAAGCCCCAGGACAAGGCCCAGGCACCACCCCGCGCATCCACAACCTTCTGAAAGCGGCTTCATCTCGCAATGTGGTCAATAAACAGGATATTCGCTTTAGAGCCATGGAAAAGCATGAACATAATCTTCTGTCCTATTCTCCAAGATGGGCGGGCCTTCATTATTTGAGACCACCCATGAATAAGTATCTTTACACCTCCAAGGGGAATTGAGTAGGTCGACATAAACATCATGTTGTGACCAAGCGCAAGTCTGACCCGGCCATGGTCAGGCATCTGTATAGGAACAATAGAACTGGGCAGTTCCTGTTTCAAGAAGATCACAGCTGTAAAACTGTGTATAAGCAATAGTTTATGAACAACATATATAACAAAAAACAGCTCGTACCATAAGTTTCTCGACAGAGTTGGACCTGTTCAAGGAATGCAACAGTGGCACACATATCCCACGTGGCCTTCCACCATTGAATCGCCACACAAGGACCTCAAGACGATCAATAAAGTGTAGTAACTTGTGGATGTCGATCCAATCAACTTTAGTGCCATCAGTAACAGCCGAGTTATTATAGAGTAACAAACGAGCAGACTGCTTAACTCTGAAAAAACCTACACGTGCCACCAATTATAAGAAAATATTAGTTAGTAGTAGCATCTTCGTGAGAGATTCGTTGCTACTTCTAAAGTTAAATTGTGATTAGTTAGACAGAATAGGTGGATTAAGAAGTAATCGAGGCAACAAGCAAGAACCAGATACAAAACTAACATGGATGAACAATTGGAACAACGTCGGGGTGGAAGATCGCAGTGAAGATGAGACCAGGTTCTGCTATTTCCATCAACATTCGTGCGCCAACTTTCAGTCCGTAACACTTGAGAAAGTTTATCCAAGTTCGGCCATAAAAAAAGCAGCGATCTTCTTGGTTCATGAACCCAACTCGGAACTTATATCCATGGCTTGTCTTCACTGTGACCATTAAACTAGTGTATTCAGTTATGGCAACGCCGAGCATCTTGAGTACATGTGTTCTGGCAGAGCAAATAATACACTGCAGGAAAAATAATATGAGAACACAACATGTTAAAAAAAACCACCCTCCCGGATAGAAAAGAGGATTCTAGGAACATACTGTGCACGTTTCAAAATGTTGTGTTAGGATGAGAAGGAACAAGTGTGGCGTCTCGCCGAGGGCGCGGAAACATGTAGGGTCCTCGCACTTTGGGCACTGCAAATGAAACACACTAGATTTAGTAGGAAGAAAAATGCATCAACGGCGGCGGCTGCCATCCTAGGATTAACTCTGGCCAAGGACTTGGATTTATCGGGTATGGATGAAGAATTAGTACCTGGTTCTCCATGAGAAAACCCTATGCAATCGCCGAGAGGGGGTTTTCTCTGAACAAGCAGACGAGGGAGAGGGGGATTCAGGCCCAGTGAAATATTGCCGCTTCGTCCGTCTAGCTTACTGCTAAAGATGGAAAGGGGGAGTTGTGATTTCACGGCTCATTGGGCATTACTGCAGCATTACGACCGGGGTGTGTCTACCGTGAAGTTGTGCACTCCAATTTGTGCATATGGCACGTGGACCCCGTTGTCGGTTGCCCCACATATCAGCGAAAGGAAGTAGAAAGACAGGAGTAACTAGTTACACATAAATATATATTTTGGCAGAGAGATACTCCCTCTATAAAGAAATATACAAATCTTTTATATCACAGACAGGCTCACCTTGCCGAGAAATATACTCCCTTTGCAACGCACGGGCATTATGGGGGTTCAGCTTTTTTTATGGGGGTTCAGTTGAGAATATAATACTCAGATAGGCTCACGGTTCTGGACTTTGGGCCGCAGGCTGACCCTGCATGTTTAGGGGGGCCATGTGTTCTACCTCAGTGCTTTTCATATTGCAAGCGATCGGTACGACGCTAGTTTTAGATGCTGTCGCAAGGCGAATACACAAAATTGAATAAAGCACGGCAGCTGTTGGAATGAAATCGAACGACAGTTCCTAACCAGCAATCAGAGTTGCAATACTTTCAGTGATATACCGTGTGATAAATAATACTGTCGTACTACTTATACACACATGACACTTGTTCCACCATGCCAGATTATTACATCAAAATCTCTCGGGGGATAGATCAGTTCGGTAGTTGCGTGCTGCTACTGAAGAATTTCAAAGTTGATTTGGACCAGCTCTCCTTGCTGAGAAAGTTCGATTTTGACATCATCCCCTACCGCAAGATATGATTTAGATTTGAACCTTGACCATCCTTTAGCATCAATCATCATGCGACCATACTTTGTACTTACGGTATATTGAGCAGGTTCATTCACACCAAGGCTGCGCATGGTAAGAGAAACTTGGCCGCGGTCGCCTGGATTGTTGAACGACTCCCTCGTTGCTCTAGGAATTCTTTGTTTGCAAACAAGAAGACATACCCAAACAATTAGATCAACACAGTGAATCATGTGAAACAACATGGAAAGAAAAAAGAACGAAGAACTTGGGCGGCCAATGCTTACCAAGAAGGTGGACATGTCGGTTTTTGTAAGGACTTTGGTATATGAAGTGCGAACTGCAGCCCAGTCTATTGCCGGTGCAACTGCATGGGCCGGAGCAGATGCAAGTGCAAGTGTTGGTGCAGGTGCCGAAGCCATTGCTGCTGCCGGAGATGGTGCTCCTTGTAGAGCTGGTGCCGGTGTCGGAGCACATGCTGGTGTCGATGCCCAATCCTCCGGTAGATCAGACTGATCTGCTGACACGGTCGGTTCCCAATCCTCAGCTGGACCAGACTGTGTTGCCGCTGTTAGTGCTAGAGCAACTGCCGGTTCTCGATCCGTTGCTAAAGGTCGTACCGATGTGCGAGACAGCGGCGATCGTGTCTGGTCTGCTATGATCATCTTTCTAACTTGACTAGGATCCGTGACCGTGATCCAGTTTTTTTCTTCATTTCTTTTAAACGCGAGAAGGACTAATTGTGGCGTTTTTGTTAAACCAAACTTCAGTTCATCATAGGGATTCAGCTTGTACTCAGACAACAGACTGATCCAATTTTTTCCAGTAATATAAGTGATGGACAGTGCCTTCGTTACTGACATGACATAAGAAGTGAAACCTGCAAAAATAGCCATCGTAGAGTAAACCAAACGGTTTATTCTCTGATGAATGTCACATGGCAAAACATGCATCGTAAAATTGCAGGAAAAGAAAGAAAACATGACATTAAATCAATAAGATTTAGACAGTAAATCAATAAGATTTACTTGATGTGACATGAGTGAATCCTTACTAGGAAATCACTATGTTGAAGTACTAAACAGAAGATTGATCGTCCAACTACGTGTGGCATGCAGGGGCCCCACCTACTCCCACAAGCAGGACAGTCCAAAGGTCGTGACAAATTGTATGGACCGAACATCCATGGGACTGCAAATCCTGGTGGGTGTGATAAACCCTGCAATGCATACAGATATTGGAGTGTAACCATAATTGATAAACCGTCCTCACAAAAAATATGATCTGGATACTTCAAAATATACAGACTAAATTGAGTGGACAGACATTAACATAGACCGTTCTCAGGACTGACCACACACCAAAAGCGGCAGTACTAATAAATAATACATGGTTCACAAAGACAAATCAAGTACTAAACAATAGTACTTACTACAGACAAGCAAAGTTGCACTAACTAAACTCTGCAGACTATTTCTTGCCACCGACCTACGGGATGAACCCCGCATAACTGACTAGGCCATGGACTTCATGTGAGATGTCTACATGCACCATCACCATCTTGTCAACCTTGGATAACCTAACAGAGTGGTCTTTCCACTCATAAACATGATGATGAAGACATGCTGCATCAGATTTGTTGGGAAGCTTTACAAGAACCACACCCTTTGTAATCGAAGGCACAACCAGGAAATTGTTGTGGTCAAGTATAGCCTCGAGAACACGCCTAACAACAATGCTACAGGAAAACACTAGTTCAGGACACGTGGCGACAAGGACACAGCAGCTGGATAGTTCAGCAGTAGAACTCATCATCAGGTCTTCCAGTTCACACGGCATGACTTTGAGAACTTCATCTCCACCACGGACCTGGTTCTAATTCAAATAGAAACCATATTTTATTACTACCTCCGTTCAGAAATATAAGATGATTTTCAATATTATACTCCATATATGACTACATATACGCACGGAAATGAGTGAACAAAGACACTAGAACATGTCTTCAAAGGCATGAGAGCAGAGGGATTACTTGCAATATCCATAACACAAGTTACTGAGGCAAATATACCCTCTTAAAAGGTAGCATTGATGTTCATAAAGTACTCCCTCCATCCCAAAATTCTTGTCTTAGATTTGTCTAGATACAGATGTATCAAGTCACATTTTAGTATTAGAGACATCCGTATCTAGACAAATCTAAGAGAAGAAATTCAGGACAGAGGGAGTAGTTGAAAGTAATCTATAAGAAATCAGTGTCAACCTCTTGCATGTTTTGGTCAAAAGAGGAATTTAGAACCGTCATTTGGCACACTAAAATCACATGCAAGATCACCCAGAAAGTTGTACTACCAGTACTAGTACTGCGTGTTAGATGAAAAAACACGATCAAAATCGACAAAAAGATCATCAACAAGAGACATTACCTAGACTTGCTTAATGAGGGATCCCGGAGAGGGGGGCTTGGACAGGGCGATGGCTTTGAGCTTGTCTGCGGTAGTCTCGGCGGGGTGCTTGTGCTTCTTTGTACCATGAGCCTCGACGGTTTTGGCCAGAGCCATAGACATCACGTAGGCCGGTGCTCCGGCGTCCATCCAAGAGAGGAAGCTGAGAGAGAAAAGTGAAAGGAGGAACAAGATGAGGGAGAAGCGAAGCGAGTGGGGGTTTTCTTCAAGAGAGGAAGCTCAGAGAGAAGAGTGAAATGATGGTTGCTTCGTCCGTCCAACTTACTGGTGGAAAGGAGGGGGTTTTGTGATTTGACGGCTCATTGGGCATTACTGCGGCAGTTCGATCGGGGTAGTCTACCGTCACTCTACTATGGAGTTACTTAGTGCATGGCTGGTGGACCCAGGAGCTGACTGTCCCACACATCGGCGAAAGTGAGTAATTTAGTGCATGGCTGGAGGAGGATCCGCACGGTAGAGCGTGTCCACTGTTTTTCTGAAGAAAAAATGATTACAACAAGCGTTTCCACTTGTACGACGGAGGAGTGCGAAACACGGCAGCCACTTGAACATACACAATGCTCCTACTACTAGGCATGTGTAGTGGTTCATACGTCAGTACTACACAATCTTGTTGCTAGTGTAGTAAGATATGACGATAACAAATGATGTTGAGCGCATGTCAACTACTCCTATATGTAACATAGTACCGCTTTTTCGACTGTCCGGTCGAGAATGAATGGTGAGATCAATGTTAACAGAACTAGGTCCACAGCGCACGGAGAGTATGGTGCTACAGTACTCCACGAAACATGAACCATATGAAGCACGAATAGTGTTAGGCAGGGTGTATGAAGGGTGCACGGGATGGGAGCAAAAGTTCCCTTGTCGACCCACTTTTGGGTGTTTGGCAGAGTGCATGAAGGGTGCATGAGTCCACAATAGTAGGTTCACAAAAATACACGAAGAGGAAACAACTATATTGAGATGAGAATGCAAGCAAACACACCCACACGCTTTGTGCTACAGTGACTGATCTGCACCGTCTGAGTTTGATCCAACGGTCATGTTGCGCCGAGACATGGACATGCCCATGCAGAGGGCGCCTAAACACCACCGAAGACCCTATGCTTCTCGAGGCGCACGACGTTGGTGATGCAGGGTGCAACCGCCCACAGAGCCCGCTCCCGGTCGACGGGAGCCAGCTCGTCAAAGACGGGTGAGGGAGTCCTGGATTAGGGGGTGTCCGGATAGTCGGACTACCATCATCAGCCGAACTATCATCGGCTGGACTATCATCATCGACCGGACTCCAAGACTATGAAGATACAAGATTGAAGACTTCGTCCCGTGTCCGGATAGGACTTTCCTTGGCGTAGAGGGCAAGCTTGGCGATACGGATACGTAGATCTCCTACCATTGTAACCGACTCTATGTAACCCTAGACCTCTCCGGTGTCTATATAAACCGGATGGCTCTAGTCCGTAGGACACAAAAAACAACAACCATTACAATCATACCATAGGCTAGCTTCTAGGGTTTAGCCTCCTTGATCTCCTGGTAGATCCACTCTTGTAAACATCCACAATATCAATATCAATCAAGCAGGACGTAGGGTTTTACCTCCATCAAGAGGGCCCGAACCTGGGTAAAACATTGTGTCCCTTGTCTCCTGTTACCATCCGCCTAGACGCACAGTTCGGGACCCCCTACCCGAGATCCGCCGGTTTTGACACCGACATTGGTGCTTTCATTGAGAGTTCCTCTGTGTCGTCACCAATAGGCTTGATGGCCTCTTCAATCGACAATGACGCAGTCCTGGGTGAGACTTTTCTCCCTGAACAGATCTTCGTATTCGGCGGCTTCGCACTACGGGCCAACTCACTTGGCCATCTGGAGCAGATCGAAAGCTACGCCCCTGGCCGTCAGGTCACGTTTGGAAGCCTAAACTTCACGGCCGATATCCGCGAGGACTTGATCTTCGATGGATCTGAGCCACAGCCGAGCGTGCCGCGCTGTCACGATGGGCACGACCTAACTCTGCCACCGGACAGCACCTTGGAGGCTGCACACGAATCCGCTCCGACCCATAGTCCAGAGCCGATCGCTCCAATCGAGGACGGATGGCTGGACACCGCCTCGAGAGCTGCAACTTCTACGGTGATGGAGCTGAACACTTACCTTGTCCCGCGTAAAGCTCATGACTCCGAGGTGCCGGACTCTCTGCCGGACTCCGAACCTCCTGCGCACCTGCCAGTCGAATCCGATTGGGCGCCGATCATGGAATTCACCGCTGCAGACATCTTTCAGCACTCACCCTTCGGCGATATTTTAAATTCGCTGAAGCATCTCTCGCTATCCGGAGAGCCCTGGCTGAACTACGGTCAGGATGGTTGGGATGCGGACGACGAAGAAATTCAGGGCCCACCCACCACCCACTTCGTAGCCACCGTCGACGATCTAACCGATGTACTCGACTATGACTCCGAAGACATCGACGGTATGGACGACGATGCCGGAGACTATCAAGAACCAGTGCCTACAGGACACTAGAAGACCACCTCGTCATACAACATATACATGGTGGACACCCCAAAAGATGGGGACGGCGAAGAAGCAACGGAGGCCGATTCCTTAAAGAAACAGCCCAAGCGCCGGCATCAACGGCGCCGCTCTAAATCCCGCCACGGCAATAATAGAGATTCCGGCACAGGAGATAATAACACCCCAGAAAGTGCCGAAGACAACCCCCTCCAGCATGATCCAGCGCAGGAGGAGGCAGAAGCAAGCCCTCACGAGAGGGCGGCAGACGAAGAGGTCGAGGATGATAATTACTTACCTCCCTCCGGAGACGAGGCAAGCCTCGACGACGACGAATTCGTCGTGCCTGAGGATCCCGTCGAACAAGAGCGTTTCAGACGCAGGTTAATGGAAACGGCAAACAGCCTAAAGAAAAAGCAGCAACAGCTTCAAGCTGATCAAGACCTACTGGCCGACAGATGGACCGAGGTCCTCGCGGCCGAAGAGTATGAACTCGAACGCCCCTCCAAAAGTTACCCAAAACGCAAGTTGCTCCCCCGACTAGAGGAGGAAGCATATAAAACTGCATCACCAGCGCACAATACGGCAGACCAACCACCTCGTGGCCGCGACAGAGAGGCATGCAAGCCCTCCACCAAAACCGTACCCCGGCATCGCTCAAAAAGCATGAAGCCACGGGGGAACGCGCCGGACTTGCGGGATATATTGGAGGACAGGCAAGACAATCCAGATCTATCTATGGATCACGTGGGCGCCCCAAGACCCACGACGAATACCGTCGCGCCGGATACAACTACTCCGGCCGGGCCGAACACAGCAGACAACGCTCTCTCGAGCTACGTCGCGATATTGCTCAATACAGAGGCGCCGCACACCCACTATGCTTCACTGACGAAGTAATGGATCATCAAATCCCTGAAGGGTTTAAACCCATTAATATCGAATCCTACGATGGCACAACAGACCCCGCGGTTTGGATTGAGGATTATCTCCTCCATATACATATGGCCCGCGGCGACGATCTTCACGCCATCAAATATCTCCCGCTCAAGCTTAAAGGACCAGCTCGGCATTGGCTTAACAGCCTGCCCGCAGAGTCAATTGGATGCTGGGAAGACCTGGAAGCCGCATTCCTCGACAACTTCCAGGGCACGTATGTGCGACCACCGGACGCAGATGACCTAAGCCACATAATCCAGCATCCAGACGAATCGGCCAGGCAATTCTGGACACGGTTCTTAACAAAGAAAAATCAAATCGTCGACTGCCGGATGCAGAGGCCCTCGCTGCCTTCAAACATAACATCCGCGACGAGTGGCTGGCCCGGCACCTAGGACAGGAAAAGCCGAAATCCATGGCAGCCCTCACATCACTCATGACCCGCTTCTGTGCGGGAGAGGATAGCTGGCTAGCTCGCAGCAACAACCTCAGCAAAAACGCTGGCAGTCCGGATACCAAGGACCGCAATGGCAGGTCGCGTCAAAACAAAAACAAACGCCGCATTAACGGCGACAGCAATGAGGATACGGCAGTCAACGCCGGATTCCGAGGCTCCAAGCCCGGTCAACGGAAGAAGCCATTCAAAAGAACCACTCCGGGCCCGTCCCATTTGGACCGAATACTTGACCGCTCCTGTCAAATACATGGAACCCCCGAAAAGCCAGCTAACCACACCAACAGAGATTGTTGGGTATTCAAGCAGGCAGGCAAATTAATCGCCGAATACAATGACAAGGGGCTACACAGCAATGACGAGGAAGAGACCCGGCCGCCGAACAACAAAGGACAAAAGGGATTCCCCCCTCAAATTCGGACGGTAAACATGATATATGCAACGCATATACCCAAGAGGGAGCGGAAGCGTGCACTAAGGGACGTATACGCGATGGAGCCAGTCGCCCCAAAATTCAACCCATGGTCCTCTTGCCCGATCACTTTCGATCGAAGAGACCATCCGACTAGTATCCGCCATGGCGGATTCGCCGCATTGATTTTAGACCCAATCGTCGATGGATTTCACCTCACGAGAGTCCTGATGGACGACGGCAGTAGCCTGAACCTGCTTTATCAGGATACAGTGCGCAAGATGGGCATAGACCCTTCAAGGATTAAACCTACAAAGACAACCTTCAAAGGCGTCATACCAGGTGTCGAGGCCAGTTGTACAGGCTCAGTCACACTGGAAGTGGCCTTCGGATCCCCGGATAATTTCCGAAGCGAGGAGTTAATCTTCGACATAGTCCCGTACCGCAGAGGCTATCACGCTCTGCTCGGACGAACCGCGTTCGAAAAATTCAACGCGGTGCCGCATTATGCATACCTTAAGCTCAAGATGCCAGGCCCTCGTGGAGTCATCACGGTCAATGGAAACACGGAACGCTCCCTCCGAACGGAGGAACATACAGCGGCTCTCGCGGCAGAAGTACAGAGCAGCCTTTTAAGGCAATTTTCGAGTCCGGCCGTTAAACGACCGGACACGGACAAACGCGCCCAGAGCAACATCAACCAAGACCACCTGGCACGTTCCGAGCACGCGTAGCAATGGGGCCTCAACCCCAGCCCTCGCACAATTGTAAGACAAACTCTCCGCATACACAATTACGCCCTGGAGATACCATGGGCATAGGGGGAGAGGCACAACCACAACAGACCCAGAGTGCGGTTTGACCACACCAGGGGCTCCCAAGTGTGTCGCTCTTTTTATCTTTTATTTCTCTCTTTTTTATACAGAACTCTGTCCGACGGCGAACCTGCCGAACTCATGATGCAACAGCCAGGGAGGGACAAAGGCCGCGACGAACACTCAGGTGGTCTCCATTATGAGCATTAAATTTGTTAAATACACCATTCCGCGGCCTACCCCTGGAGGGAGACGCCTTTAATTCGTCCAATCCCTTGCTTTCCGCACTATTTGTATCATTCCGCACTCATAGTAGATCTTCTCGAATAAAATGCAGCACTTTTTGCCCATAATTGCATTACTTTATATATATATATGTTCATTTACGACATGTTGCATCCGTACATTTTGGTACGGCCAAATACACCAGGGGCTTATGTTCCCCGCATTATGGTGTGATAAAGTCCGAACACTTTCACAAGTGCGGCACCCCGAACTTATAGCATTATATGAATCGGCTCCGAATCATGTCTTGGGTCAATAGTTGGGTTTGCCCGGCTCCCATGTTTGGCACCTTACGTTCCGTTCTATCGGCTAAGGTAGCACT
Organism: Triticum aestivum; assembly: GCF_018294505.1. Classification (NCBI taxonomy): domain Eukaryota; kingdom Viridiplantae; phylum Streptophyta; class Magnoliopsida; order Poales; family Poaceae; genus Triticum; species Triticum aestivum. The sequence continues at coordinate 460,869,552 of NC_057810.1, read as the reverse complement.
GGGAGAACCACTGCGATTGCACCCCGGTTGAGCCGGGTTAACGCCTCAGTGGAGAAAGCTAAAACTGACTGTCATGATAAAGCGAGAGACTGGTCGCTGTTCGAGAGGTCCTTTCGGGTCCTTAAAGACCTACGCCGCTTCGAGCGAAGTTCCGGATAATGTCCGACGAAGGCGTGGATAGCGCCCCTAATTCGGTCTTCCGAATACTAGGGGCTTCGCCGAAATTTAAAATTATAGAATTCTATGGCTAAGTGAGAGTGTTCAAGCACTATAAGTCCGGTTGCCTTGTTCGTTGTGTTGAGCGCCTCCCTAGATGGACCCAAAAATGAGAACAAGAGTGCTCAAGTTTATCCCGAACACCCCAGCACTCGTGGCATGGGGGCTGAAGCCGACGACTTGCCATCTCTCAGATTTAATAAACGGCCGAACAGAAGGTAATATTTTAAATTAACAAGCGTTGCTTAGCGCATATAAACAAAGTTTTCAGCGCACAGGATAACACATTGCGAATTTACTCAATAATTACATCCCTGGGGCACTCATCCGCAATCTTGCGGGCACCCTTCAGGACAGTCTTATAGTACATTTCGGGCGTACGATATTCCTTGCCCGCTGGTGGCGCGTCAGTGATTAGCTTCTCTGCATCTAGCTTGCCCCAATGCACCTTTGCGCGGGCAAGGGCCCGACGAGCACCTTCAATACAGGTGGAGCGCTTGATAACCTCCACCCAGGGGCACGCATCCACCAACCGTCGCACGAGGCCGAAGTAGCTCCCAGGCATGGCCTCTCCAGGCCACAGCCGGACTATGAGGCCCTTCATGGCCTGCTCGGCCGCCTTGTGGAGCTCGACCAGCTGCTTCAGCTGGTCGCTAGGGGGCACCGGATGGCCGGCCTCAGCATACTGAGACCAGAAGACCTTCTCCGTTGAGCTCCCCTCCTCGGCTCGATAGAATGCGGCGGCATCAGACACACTGCAAGGCAGATCTGCAAATGCCCCTGGAGAGCTCCGAATACGGGTAAGTAACACATAATTTACATTCACATGCTTACTTTGCATGAAAAATGCCTTACCTGCCGCTATCTTCCTCACCAACTCAATCTCCTGAAGGAACTTATGGGCATCGGCCTTGGCAGTTTTGGCACTTTTGAGAGCCGAGGCAAGCTCAGACTCTCGAGTCTTTGAGTCACGCTCCAAACTCTCATGATTTTCCATGAGAGCCTGGAGCTCTTGCTGAACCACCGCCACCCGCGCCTCCTGCTTTTCTCGCTCTGCCCGTTCTGCGGTCGCATTGTGTTCGGCCGCGAACACGGCCTCCTTCAGGGTCGCCACCTCGTTCGTGGCCCCTGCAGTACCCATGTTATCCTTGTTATTTTTTGTTGCAACCTAAATCCTTTTCTGTAAGGTACAAGTTCAAAGTGGTGTTACTCACCTTCTTTGTCCTGGAGCTGCTTCTTGGCGCGGCCGAGCTCTTGCTCGGACCGCTCGAGCTCCTGCTTCAAAGCACCGACCTCCGTAGTCAGTGCGGCAGAGGTCAGCAGCGTAGCCTGCAACCCATATTGACATAATTTTTTAGCAACCCTGCGTGTATCTTCTTTTTTTCAGATCCTCGGTCCGGCTTTTCTTTCCAAACACCGAACCGAGCATCAGGGGCTACTGTCTATGCGGTATTACATTGCATATTTTTAACTTCTTACCTCAAAGCCTGATAGAAGGCTACTGCAGGCTTCGGTCAGCCCACTCTTGGCGAGATGTACCTTCTGAATCACCGCACTCATAATAGTGCGGTGTTCTTCCTCGATGGAAGTGCTCTGCAGCGCCTCCAACAAATTGTCCGGCGCCTCCGGTTGGACGGAAGACGCCGGCGTCACGGTCTTGCCCTTCGTGCGAAGGGGCCGCCGGCCAGACTCCGGAACCACTGCGGGTTCTGATATGGAGTCCGGCGCAAAGTCCGGGAGGAGGCCTTGTGGCGCCTCCAGAGCCTCCCCCTGATGGGTCCCTTCTTGGGATCCCACCTTGGCGTACTCGGTGTCGCGAGGGGTGGAGGCGGTCGGGATGGAATCTACATCCGACGGAGCCAACGACCCGCTCGATGAAGCGGGGAGATCATCATTGGCCGGACTACAGGCAGCATGCGGCATCAGAATGACACTATGTGACACAGAAAAAGAAATTATAAATCACTCAGGAATCCGGATACTTACGATCTCGCTGGAGGCCTGGCCCTTGAAGGCCATTCTTCCTCGCCAACGTTGATGTTGGCGGAGCTGTCCGGGGGAATAGTCCTTCCCCTCTTGGACCCTTCGGCCTCCCCTGTTGGGGAAGCCTTCCTCTTCCTCTCTCCCTCCTCTGGGAGAGAGTCCTCTTTCTCCTCCTCGTTTTCGGGGGAGGAGTCCGCCCCGGAGTCATCGGACACCTGAAAACGGGAACTCTTTCGAGCACCCATGGCCTCCTTCTTGGCCTTCTTCTCCGGCACCACGTGCGGTGCCGGAACCAGCAGCCTCGCTAGATGGGCGTCTACTGGGTTTTCTGGCATGGGAGCCGGGCAGATAATCTGCTCCACCTTCCTCATCCAGTCCTGTCAAAGGAAAAGGGGAAATTAAAACCCGCATAGAGTCAAACTATGAAAAGCAAGTGTCCCGTAAAGGGGTAGAATCACTTACCTCGTCGGCTTGGCGCTGCGAGCGAAATCCGCGATCTTCAGTCGCGGATGCGGGGGCTTCGGCGCCCTTAAACAGCACCCTCCAGGTGCCTTCGTACGTCATGTCGAAGAGCCCCCTCAGCGCCTGGTGCTGTTCCGGATTGAACTCCCACAGATTGAATGCCCGCTCTTGGCATGGGAGAGTTCGGCGGACGAGCATGACTTGGACCACGTTAACCAGCCTGAGCTTCTTTACCAGCTTCTGGATACAGGCTTGGAGTCCCGTCAGCTTCTCCGAACTACCCCACAGCAAGCCCTTCTCTTTCCAGGAGGTGAGCTGCGTGGGGATACCAGATCTGAACTCGGGGGACACCGCCCACTTAGGGTCGCGCGGCTCGGTGGTATAGAACCACCCCGATTGCCACCCCTTGACGGATTCCACGAAGGCCCTTCGAACCAAAGGACATCGGGCATCTTGCCCAACATGGCGCCTCCGCACTCCGCTTGAGTGCCCATCACTACCTTCGGCTTGACATTGAAGGTCTTGAGCCACAAGCCGAAGTGGGGCTGGATGCAGAGGAAGGCCTCGCACACGACGATAAACGCCGAGATGTTGAGAATGAAGTTCGGCGCCAGATCATGGAAATCCAGGCCGTAGTAGAACATGAGCCCCCGGACAAAGGGGTGAAGTGGAAAGCCCAGTCCGCGGAGGAAGTGGGGAAGAAAAACGACCCTCTCATGGGGCCTGGGGGTGGGAATGAGCTACCCCTCGTCGGGCAGCCGGTGCGCGATGTCGCTGGACAGGTAGCCGGCGCTGCGCAGTCTTTCGATGTGCTCCTCCGTAACAGAGGAGGTCATCCACTTGCCTCCCGCTCCGGACATAACTAGGGAAGGTTGAGACGAGATGTGCGGGCTTGGGCGCTAGAGCTCGAGTGCACGGAGATGGATAAGCAAAGGAGGAAGAAGGCGTAGGTGAAAAGGTGAATCCTTATCCCTTATATGGGCGGGCGAAGTCTACGCGTCCCCCACCGGCCTAGTAAAACTCGCTTATCCCCCAAGCGTCACCATCAATGGCGCGGTTGGGTTACCCACGTCCGTATTGATGAGAATCTCGGATTAAGGGGGAACACGATCTCTGCTTCGACAAGACGTGCCAAGGAAACCGCTTCGCTAAATGCGCTGAGGTGGTAGAGTAAAAAACGATTCAAGTAATGGCTTGGTAGTGGCGTGACGTCATGCCACAAAAAACGTCAGCAGATTGAACTTGTGTATATATTATTCTCTCTACGGCGGAATGTGGAATTTATTTTGCAGAGCCAGACACTATCCTGGTGTTCACAATCTTCTGTCATTCGGAGGAGGAACCCGCCTTGCAATGCCAAGCAATATACGTGCCGGACTTATCGTCATTGAAGCCTGGTTCAGGGGCTACTGAGGGAGTCCTGGATTAGGGGGTGTCCGGATAGCCGGACTACCATCATCAGCCGAACTATCATCGGCCGGACTATCATCATCGACCGGACTCCAAGAATATGAAGATACAAGATTGAAGACTTCGTCCCGTGTCCGGATGGGACTTTCCTTGGCGTAGAGGGCAAGCTTGGCGATACGGATACGTAGATCTCCTACCATTGTAACCGACTCTATGTAACCCTAGCCCTCTCCGGTGTCTATATAAACCGGATGGCTCTAGTCCGTAGGACACAAAAACAACAACCATTACAATCATACCATAGGCTAGCTTCTAGGGTTTAGCCTCCTTGATCTCATGGTAGATCCACTCTTGTAAACATCCACAATATCAATATCAATCAAGCAGGACGTAGGGTTTTACCTCCATCAAGAGGGCCCGAACCTGGGTAAAACATCGTGTCCCTTGTCTCCTGTTACCATCCGCCTAGACGCACAGTTCGGGACCCCCTACCCAAGATCCGCCGGTTTTGACACCGACAACGGGGTCCAATGGCACGAATGGATTCCGGTGACGGAGCCCTGAAAGGATTCGCCCGGCAATGGCGATGGCAGCCCGCAACCCCTCCTTGTCCAGCTCAGCCCCCACCATCACGCGGAGACGGCTCAGCTCCTCGGAGATATAGGTGAAGAAGGAGACTAGGTCAGGAAGCCGCAGCTCGTTGAAGTCGACCGGGTGGTCGAACGGGTTTAGCCCATCGTCGCGCTGGCACGATGGTAGGCATCACGCAGCCGCAACACGTGCATGGAAACTTGGTTCACCAAGTGGCTGAGGCGATCCTGGACCTCGTCATGATCGGCCCGCTCGCGCTCCAGCCGGCTCCCCTGATAGCCTATCGTATCTCCCGCTTTCTGCAGCAACGCCGCCGACGCCTCGAGCATCTTTGTGGTGGACGCCTGCCACTTTTGAAGCTTCGTGAACTCCCGCACATAACGGAGGATCATGACACTCCTCTCCTCCTTGAGCTCACGGAGCTCCACGTCCTTGGCCCTGAGCTCCACATCCTTGGCATGGAGCTCCTGTGTCAGGCGCCTCACCTCGGACTCTGTAATCTGTTGCGCCGCCATGGCACCAGTTAGAAGCAATGGGGAGAGGAAGCAAAGGGGGCGAAACGGCTGAAAGGCAATGCAATCTACGGGAAGGCGGAGGAAGCCAGCCGAGGAGCGGGGAATCTTTTGGTTTTCACCACGGTAAAACACCAGTCGACGACTTCTCACATCGGGGAGCAGTGGGTTTTACACGCGGAGTCATCGTGACTAATTGCTGCCGCGCCTGCTCCCGTCAATCAAAAAATTAAAAATCCTGCCGCTCCTGCTCCCGTCAATCAAAAAATTAAAAATCCTGTCGCACCCAAACACCAGAGCAACGCTGCAGTGGATATTTAAATTTACCTGCCGGCAAGTAGATAAAAAAGGGGTGAAAAAACAAATGTGGCGGCGGCCTAGCTAATCGGTCGAACTAGCCCAACTAGCTAGCCACCGTGCTTCACTGATGTACTCGGCGGGAAAGGTGGTCTTTCGTGATTTGACGACTCATTTACTTGCTTCGGCGCTATGACCGAGGAGGACCCAGAAAACGCGCGATAGGGTGTCCCACGTCAGGAAGAATATATGCGTGCACCACCCGGGAGGACCCCGAAACCGCGCGGTAGGGTGTGCCACGTCTCGGCATGGAGGAAAAATGTGCGTGTAAAAATGTATTGTATCAGACGTAGTACCTATGGTTCGACATCGGGACACAGCCAGTCGGTCGAAAAGACCCCACTAGCCACATAGCTTCATCATGCAAACATGGCACGGAGGATAGATGTGGTTAGCTCCGTCTCGACCAGCCACAACATCTCTTGTTCTAGACGATTCTTCTATTTTCCAAGCTTTTTTTAGTTGTAATAACACCATGGCAAGCTAGCGCCGCTCTTCGTGTGTGCCCGTGCAAAGGTTAGACGATGGAGAGAAGAGAGATTGAGATCGCAGACCTGGGACCCACCAGTAAGTGAGACAACGGTCATGCACGTGTTGACGAGGCACTCCCTCTAGTCTACTCAATGCAAGTACTATATAAAATCAAGTTATGGGACAAAGCCAACAACCGTTTGTTTTTTTAGGCTATCGACTTACACTTTGTAGTCCAGGTTGGCAGTTCAAATCTCGTCTTTAGATTTGTTAGTTTTAGGTCCAAATTTGATTAATGACAAGTGGGACCCCCGTGTGTTGTTCCGATATTTCAGTGTAGGATGGTTTTTTTGAACAAACACTTTGCACGGTTAGACAAGTAACGGCACGAGTTACACGTATTTTACAAGTTTACGAACAAAAATGGCAGCGGCATAGAATATCACATCCACCCAGCAGCTTAGATACTATGATGATATGAGTTCGTACACCGTTGGAAGTGAGATCCAATGGCTTGGGAGTAGTCTTTGTAATTATGCACAATTTCCAAACTCTCCAAAGATTTTTTTTGCAAATAAAACATTCAGGCCTCATGTGTGCCGTTGCATCTTCGATCCAATGGCTCCCCGTTGCTCATATTAGGTGCTCCCCGTAGCTTAATTACCCGCTACGGTGAAATGAGCTTCTAGGTCGTATGATCAGTGATCAGATGGCACATGCGTAGTACTTGTACTTTCTGCGCATTTCCCAAACACTATCAGTCGTATATTGCAAAAACATTCAAACCTCCTACTATGGGCAGTTAGATCTCAGTGAACTCGTATCACCATAGAATCTACGGTGCGGGAGCACCTCATATTCTCCCGTGCGAGAAAACATAAGGTGCTATCGCAGCTTGGATGCTACGGTGATACGAGCTTGGAGGTTGTTTGATCTGAGATCCAATGGCATCTGAGCAGTCTTTGTGCTTGTAAGCAGTGGCCGAACTCTTTTGGGGCTTTTCTGCAAAAAACCATTTGAACCACCGAGGAGGTGTTGGGTCACAAATCCAACGCCTCCGAAGAGCTTGTATCACCAAAGCATCTAAGGTGTGGTAGCACATGATATTCTTACATACAGGAGAATATGATGTCCTCCTTCATCTTAGATGCTACGGTGATATGAGCTTCGAGGTCGTTCGATATGGGATAAAGGGGCATCTGAGTAGTTTTTGTACAAATTGTGTGGAATTCTCAAACTCATCAAGGTTTCCTGCAAAAATATTAAGACACATCATGTGAGCTGCTATATCTCAGATCTACAAGCTCCAAGCAACTCATATCGGCATATAGCATCTAAGGTATGGGGGCACATGATATTCTCCCGGGGAGGAGGGGTGGGGGGTGCACAACCAATCGGTGATTAGGAGGGTGGGGACAAATGTAATCTAAACAACCCTAAACAGAGCTCCACAATTTTATCTAAGGTCGAGGGGTTGACCCCCGACAATCATAGCTCCGCCTAAACACAACATTTGCATGTACCGTAGTACTAGACTTAATATTCATGTTTCAGTTTCATGTTCATTTTAAATATTGAACTAAGGACCATGGATGTCTTACATTTTACTCCCTTCGTTCCTAAATAGTAAATATTAGTGTTTTTAGAGGTTTCAAATGGACTGGCACATACGGATGTATATAGACATATTTTAGAGTCTAGATTCACTCATTTTGCTCCGTATGTAGTCACTTGTTGAACTCTCTAAAAGACTAATATATAGGAATAGAAGGAGTATTTTTGAATTCGTGTCATACATGCATGGTTTGGAAAAATAGATGCACTATACTTATTGGATTGTTGTTGTGTTCGTGCGTGTGTGTGTGTGTGTGTGTGTGTGTGTGTGTGTGTGTGTGTGGTCATATGCTTGATACATACAAAGTTTTCTCACCTCCATATTGTTCATATTTTAAATTTGAATTTGCATTGGAAAACTTACTAGGGATACCATGAAATGTGAAATCCACGTTGAGATCACTATATCACAAACTCACTCTAATTCAACAACTCGTCATAAATCAATTACCACGTTGAGATTAGTATTTGCAAGGAAAATACGTGTATTGTAATACACATAGATTCGTTCGGCAATTTAAAAGGTTCCTTTCGTATTCTCGAATGGTAGGACCCACTGGCGTACCAGCCAGACCTTGGCTCGTGTTGATCCTAAAAAAATAAAAAATAAATCCGGGCTCGTGTCCTTCGGTGGCGTGAGTGGTACACACATTAGGCAACCCCAACCAGTCAAGCCTCAGCATTTCAAGTCAAAATATCTGGCGGCCAGAATTCCAGCCCTAGGAAATTCCCCTCATGTCCCCGGTCCATAATGACTATCGATGAACAACAGAGGAATGCTTTAGTAACTAGACAATGTTGCCTACCGTGCCGAGCACGGTTCAATTCCCTCGGTCGCCACTCGTCAAGGTCACCCGTCAACTGCATTGCCTAGTACTACTACTACTACACTAGGATGAGCACAGAATTGAGCTCGTTTGTTCGTGCCTAGTACTCGAGTTAATATATCAGGCAATGCACTGGTACGGAGGGATTATCCTTTTACTCTGCATATATAACTTGTCTGAAGTCTAACTAAGCAAAATGTTTGACCAAATCCTTTCTTAAGAAATACAACAGGACAGATGTACGACTTGAAGATTTATTGCATGATGCAGGTTATGATATTATTTCGAATCCTGGATCTTAAATTTCAGAAAATCCAAAAGTGAGCATAAATTCTTGAAACTGAGCATGTTCCCGTGATATGGCACAAACATTACTTCATAAGTTTTTTCTTCAATTTGAGACAAGCTGCTTATGACAAGTTGCACAAATGAAGAGTCAAGGTATTCTGGAACAAAGACATGTCACGTTAAGGCGAACGCTTTCACTATTGAAACCGTGGGCATTTACGTCCCGCCACGAGTCCCCGCTTCTCATCGGCAGGTGCTGTCCGAGCAAGCGTGTGAGTCGACGGGAGGCGTGCGAGCAGACCGCTGCACTGGCTGTCAAGGAGGTGTGCGAGCAGACCGCTGTGCAGGCTCACTGGGAGGCGAGCGCTTTGACCAGGCTCCGCCGCCCACCGTCGTCCCAACTGCTCCCACTTTAATGTCGCCAGCGCCGCAGTTTAAAATCAACCCCGCACTACCCAGTATTGCTACAATCTTCTCTCTTCCTCTTTGATTATCCTGTCGTCTACCTCCAACTAGCCTGACCTAAACGTACACTGAGGGAGTTCCGGACTAGGGGGTGTCCGGATAGCCGAACTATCATCATCGGCCGGACTCCAAGACTATGAAGATACAAGATTGAAGACTTCGTCCCGTGTCCGGATGGGACTTTCCTTGGCGTGGAAGGCAAGCTTGGTGATACGGATATGTAGATCTCCTACCATTGTAACCGACTCTGTGTAACCCTATCCCTCTCCAGTGTCTATATAAACCGGATGGCTTTAGTCCATAGGACGAACAACAATCATACCATAGGCTAGCTTCTAGGGTTTAGCCTCCTTGATCTCGTGGTAGATCTACTCTTGTAACCCACATCATCAATATTAATCAAGCAGGACGTAGGGTTTTACCTCTATCAAGAGGGCCCGAACCTGGGTAAAAACATCGTGTCCCTCGTCTCCTGTTACCATCCGCCTAGACGCACAGATCGGGACCCCCTACCCGAGATCCGCCGGTTTTGACACCGACATTGGTGCTTTCATTGAGAGCTCCTCTGTGTCGTCACCGATAGGCTCGATGGCTTCTTCGATCATCATCAACGACGCAGTCTAGGGTGAGACCTTCCTCCCCGGACAGATCTTCATATTCGGCGGCTTTGCACTGCGGGCCAATTCGCTTGGCCATCTAGAGCAGATCGAAAGTTACGCCCCGGTCCGTCAGGTCAGATTTGGAAGTTTGAACTTCACGGCTGACATCCGCGGGGACTTGATCTTCGACGGATTCGAGCCACAGCCGAGCGCGCCGCACTGTCACGTCGGGCTGGATTTAGCGCCGCCGCCGGACAGTACCCTGGAGGCCGCACTCGAGCCCGCTCCGATCTTCAATTCGGAGCCGGCCGCGCAGGTCGAGGACGGATGGCTAGACATCGCCTCGGGCGCCGCAACCTCTATGGCGATAGAGCCGAACACTGATTTTGTCCCTCACGAGGCTCGTGACTTCGAGGTGCCGGAGTCCGGACCTCCCGCACCCCCACCAATCGAATCCGGCTGGGCGCCGATCATGGAGTTTACAGCCCCGGACATCTTTCAACACCCGCCTTTTAGCGACATCCTGAGTTCGTTAAGGTATCTCTCATTATCAGGAGAGCCCTGGCCGGACTGCGGCCAGGACGGTTGGGATGCGGATGACGAAGAAATTCAAAACCCACCCACCGCCCACTTGATAGCCACTGTCGATGATCTAATCGACATGCTAGACTACGACTCCAAAGACATCGACGGTATGGACGACGATGCCGGAGATGACCAAGAACCAACGCCTCCTGAGCACTGGAAAGCCACCCCAATTCACGACATATACATGGTGGATACACCAAAAGGAAGCGATAATGAGGAAAAACGGGACGTGGCAAAGGACAACTCCCCCAGCAAACAAACAAAACGGCGACGTAAGCGCCGCCCGAGGACCGGCCTCGATAAAAACGGCACCTATACGGACCCGGCCTTAGAGCAGGGCGAAGCAGTGGACGACGCACGTGGCACCAAGCAACCATCCGAACATGATGAACCGAACAGGCAACCCATCCCTGGCGAAGATGATCTCACATCACCAGAGCATACGAATCTTCATAAAAGGCTCGTCACCACGGCAAGAAGTTTGAAGAAGCAAAAGCGGAAGCTCAAAACAGCGGAGGACGCACTCAGAATGAGATGGAGCAAAGTACTCAACAGCGCAGATAATCATGGCGCCAGTCACTAGACAAAGAGCTACCCGAAGCGCAAGCTGTTGCCCGAATTTGACGAGGAGGCCTTAGCGCCCCCGCTGCCAAAAAAGAAAGAAGCCGCCTGGCCGGATAGACGACCAGATGACAGGCCAAGAGCAACAAGGGGCGCCGCACACAAACCGACACACGATCAGCATAAAGATCCTCGGAAGAAGGACGATCCAGTCGGATCTATTTATGGGCCAAAAAAGAAGACTCCAGGAAGCAACACAACCCGCAGAGCATTTGAAGACAACGGCACACCCAAATACAGGGGCGCCGCACACCCACTATGTTTCACCGACGAGGTACTGGATCATGGATTTCCAGTGGGATTCAAACCCGTAAACATAGAGGCATATGACGGAACGACAGACCTCGGAGTATGGATTGAGGATTATACCCTACACATACATATGGCCAGAGGAGACGATCTCCATGCGATAAAATATCTACCCCTCAAGCTCAAAGGGCCAGCTCGGCATTGGCTTAAAAGCCTCCCAGAAAATACCATTGGAAGTTGGGAAGAGCTTGAAGACGCATTTCGAGCAAATTTTCAAGGGACTTATGTCCGCCCTCCGGATGCAGATGATTTAAGTCACATAACTCAACAGCCCAGAGAGTCAGCACGCAAATTCTGGAACAGGTTCCTCACTAAAAAGAACCAAATAGTCGACTGTCCGGACGCTGAAGCCTTAGCAGCCTTTAAGCACAACGTCCGAGACGAATGGCTCGCCAGACACCTCGGCCAGGAAAAACCAAGAACAATGGCTTTCATCTTCTTGATCATCACCGTGCGGGGCGGCAGGTCGTCGTCGTCGTCGTCTGCGGAGTTGAGGTTGATCTGCCAGGTACAACGGCCTGGCTCCGGTGCCCTCGCTGGCATCTGCACTGGTTCTTCCTCCTCCTCCTTAGGCTCCCCACCGATGACCGTCGGCGGCATGATTTCCCTCTCCCAGTACACTGCGACACGGCGGTCATTAGGATCCCAGTAGCTCTTGTACTTGGACCACTTCTTATGTTTAGCATTATCGGAGACGGCCTGATTCATGGCCCGGCTAATGATGTCGACTGCCATCGCGCCCTTCGCTGGGTCAGGAATCACTGTCTTCAGCTCTTGTGCAGTGGCTCTCATGAGCACTGCGTCATATTCCTTCTGCATCTCAGCCATGGAGCCGAAGTTCGACCACACCTCCATGGTGTTCTCGAAGTTGGTGTGGTCACCAGCCGACCACCCGGGGAAGAAGGCCCTCCAGCCAATACCCCACGGGAAGGGGTTGGCGTTGGAGCTGGAGCTGGAGCTCATGGCGATGGAGAGGAGAAAGGTTGATAGTGAGAGATGAGAGGGGGTGGGTAAGTAATGGTGGGTAGGGTGAGTAAATATAGGCATGATGGAGAGGAGGAAGAGTGACAGTCATGTTGTTTTAACTACATGCTCTTCAATAAGCCATGAACTTTGTGTTGTGCCTAACTCCATGAATTGTGTGCAGACCGAGGAGAGCAATGAGATGGGCACGGAGGTGCTCCCGGCCGTTGACAACAAGGGCAAGCAGCCCCTTCATCCAATGCCCGAGGAGGTTGTGCTGCCGCCCACCGCCGAGGAAGACCCGAAGACCCTGAGGTTGGTGATGACGAGCGCATGGAGGAGCCCCCCAGCAACAAGCGCCGCAACTACAACCACTGCCATGAGGAGGATGGCCCAACTCACTACTGCAAGGTCATCCTTGCACCGAAGCTTGAGTGCATCCCCATGCCCCTGGACTTCACCAAGCACTTCGTCGCGGTGCCGACGGAGTTCAAGCTCAAGAACAACGACGGCTGCTCCTGGAAGGTGACGGTGGAGCTGATGAACGCCAGGCTGACCCTGGATCAGGGTTGGGCCACCTACGCAGTCGTTCATCAGATCAAGATCCGCTACATGGTGACGTTCAAGCTCCTCACTACCGACACCCTCAAGTTCATCATCTTCGACGAGGATGGCATTGAGGTCGTCAACAAGTGTGGGAAGCACGACAAAGCCTTCGCCGCCAAGGAGTAGGGCCGGGGTACCTCCTTTCTAATTACTATCGAGTCTGCTTTGAACTGTTTATGGTTTATTCATTGAACTGTTATGAAGTGTGGTAGTGTTTATCTGAAATATGTTGTTAAGTAGTTGATCCTCTGTTTATACTCTGCTCTGCTTATGATGTGTGTTACGTGGTTGTGTCGAAGTGTGCTGGTAACCTCACCAACTAGCCAAAGAGATTACTACACACAAGGCGTTGCATACAACCAAATACCATGCCTTGAGTTTGTCCACTAACATGCAGGCAACCAAACACTAGGCAGTGTAGTTCAGCCCATGCAGGCAAGAGGGCATGCAGGCAACCAAACAACCTGCAGATGGGGCATTTAAGGCTGCATTTGTATAGTCAGGCTGACTTAAGAAGGTTATGCAATGCAACTACTGTAGCCTACGACAACCAAATATGCCCTAGCATCTCAGGCTGATGGGAGCTCAGGCACGTCCGGGGCCTTCATACCGTAATGGGCGCCGGTCACTGGCAGCTCAAGCACGTCATGTGCCCGACGTGCATGCCCCGGGCGTGGCCACCAACAGCGCCATGTGCATGTATGCTCCTGGTGCTCTCCCTGGAAAGGACATAGACGACAGAGCTGGCGCTCAGCGGTCTCACGGACGTGGCGGCGGCGAGCGCAGGGGAGGCGGGAGATGGCGGAGAACGAGACAACAACATGGATGCAAAGCAACCTCGGTGCCTTGCAGTATTCGTCGAGGCATGGATATTAAGCAACAAGCTCGTGTTAGCCAGTTCGCTGCGTTCCCTAGATCCATGCCGATGTGTTCTAGTAGTATCCGTTCATAGCGCTAGTTAAGTTGGATCCAATTTGGGACTTTCTTCTTCTTTCATAAAAGGAGGAAGAACACGAATATGACACGTAGGCCCACGTAGTAAGTAAGAAAAGTGTGTGATCCCGGTCAGGATCTTCTTTTTCCGGTGCGGCAAACAGATCTAGCATTGAAATTGACTGGGATCAATAAATACAAGGTACCAATTTCAGGGTTTAGAGTTTAGGGTTTGATTTCGACCATGCCTACAAGTTACAACTTCAAGGTTTAAAATAGACTTTACTCCCAACAATGGTAACACCACTCAATTCAGTTGAGCCTTTTTGTCTCCTGTGTTGCACAAGCAAATTTTACGTGTCCCTCGCCGGAAAAAGAGAGAGGAGATTTTGGACTTGTCGGTTTAAAAATCCTCACACAATTTTTCCAGTTAGAAAGTCTCCGTTGCCTGCTACTACCTTTATAGTAGGTCGAGAGTATACTTCGCACTCAACAGTTAAGAGGGTTTGCAGTTTGCATTGCAACACATGTAAAAAGCATTCACATATCACATCCACAACCTACCAGCTACGTAACACACACCGTGTAGCACAATCGAAATCGAAAGAAACAAAGGAAAAAGGAAGAAACTCGTGTAGCGTGACGTGCCGATTCACCCGTTGCAGATAGCTAAGGCTCTCCGCGCCTCCGTCGATCCGGTCAATAGCCCCTCATCCATCAGCAAATGCACGCCGCTGTAGCGCAATTTTAAAACAGTTTTGCTAGAACTCATCTAAATGAAATATAATTTGGTTTTATTCACCTTTTATAGCCATTGAATGTGATGCTATAAGATGCGTGTGTGCGGGTTGTATTTGTTTTTGTTTCAAAGTGAATGAGACCAAATTATATCTCATCTAGATGAGTTCTAAGTACTCCCATTTAAAAAGCCCCCACCTTCAATTCAACTATTCCCTTGTTTGCTTGTTCCGTTGAGGCAGTCAGGCAAGTCAGCTTTCCTCCCCCGCCGGCCTCGCACCAAACAACTCCGCACGCACAAGACAGAATCAACCGACCCGCAGCCCGAAACCCACGACAGAGCACAATCATGTCCATGTCCACCTCGCCGGCGCGGCCCCGGTTTCCCCAGTAGGACGACGCATATATGGCGCTATGGCTCACGCTGCTCCTCGGCGTGGCCCTCCCCGCCGCGGCGCTGGTTGCTGCCGCGTGCTACGCTTACTGCCGGTGGCACATGCCCCGTAACGCGCCGCCGAAGCTCCCGGTGGGTGCTCGTGAAGTCGGCGGCGCGGACCCGTCGGCCAGCCCTGGGCTGGCGAAGCTCAACGCCAAGTACACCGCCAGCAGCGGCCGCGTGGGCGTCCGCTTCCAGCAGTTGCACCACCACCACCATGTCCGCGCCGACACTAGGCACCGGGGACCGGGCGGTGGCGCGCTGCAGCAGGGTCCGTTCCAGTGGGGCGATCACCCGCGGCTGGTGATTGAGGCGGCTGAGCACGGGTGGGCGCAGTTCGTGTTTGCCGTGGCGCCGCCGAAGGCGAGGTCGGCGTCTTCGTCGCCGCTGTGGGGGCTCTGCCCGGTCTGCGACGCCGGGACCAGCCGCGACATGGCTGAGGCCGCGTGGGAGGTCCCCGTGGGGTCGTCCGAGCGGCTGCAGGCCGTGCGGCTCAATCCCGTGGCCGCGGCCACCGGCGCCGCCGCGTCCAGCAAGAAGTGGCTCCCGGGAAGCCTCTCGAGCCCCCTCCGCAACGACCAGGATCTGACAAGTAACAACGCCCTACGCATCGCCAGGATGGGCATGCCGCTACCGGGGCCGCCGATGAACGGTACGCCGTTCCCGCAGGACGCCTACTTCGAGATCACCATCATATATCTGAACACACGGCGCCCGGAGCGGTCGGCGTCCCGGACAAGCAGGCGTGGGCAGGACGGCTCCGGCGACAGCGAGCGCAGCAAGCTCATCAACTTTGCACCGGACACCACCAACCCGATCCAGGAAACCAGGGCCGCGAAAGATGAGCAAGGTGACAAACAGAGGCACTTGGTCATGTCGCTGGGCCTCGCCGCCGGGTCCGCCGCACCGGCCCGGCCGTCGTTAGCCGGAACGTACGCGTCGTCCATCGGCTTCCACTCCAACGGCGCGGTCTACCTCGACGGTAATTAAGCGCACTCTGTTACGGAATTCGTTGCGTTGCCGCTACTGCTCCGTGCCGTGCAAACGTGAGCTGAACAGGTTCGTTGATTGTTCAGGGATGAAGCTGGCGTACGAATCGGAGAAGTCAGCGTGGGCGGGGGTGGACAAGGTCGTGGGCTGCGGCTTCGAGCCGACGAAGCGGAAGGTGTACTTCACGGTGGACGGACAGCTCGTCCACGCGGTGAGCTGCAACGCCGACGCCTTCTCCAGCCCGCTGTACCCGGTGCTGGCCTCCAGCTTCGACGTGATGGCGCTGGTGAACCTCGGGCAGAGCAAGTTCCGGTACGTGCCGGCCAACGCGCGGCGCACGGCCAACCCGTGCTTCGTGCGGTCCGCGTCGCTGGGCGAGGGCCGGAGCGGGTCCATGGGGCTTGACTTCGACGACAGCGGGGACCTGTTCTCCATGGGCCGCGTGGACTCCGGCTGGACGGAGGCCTCTCGGGTTAGCAAGAGCAGGAAGGAGAGCAGCGGCGGCGCGACGGCGGCCGGCGACCTCGAAGCCGAGTCTGACCTCTTCGAGATCTCATTGTGAGAGATAGCGACAGGTGGCTCATTGGTCAAGCAGGAGTTAATGGCGAATGGTGGTGCCGATACTGACGCGTGGGTTAGGACTTAGGACACTGCAGCTGCAGGTTTTCCCATGGCCGTCGTTGAATCTTCTCGCTGATATGATCTAGATGCCGTGGAACTGGAAAGTTGGTAGATTCGAAGGATTGAAACTTTGTCTTATGTAGAATGAGCTTACGTTCGTTCTTTCTTTTGTCCTTTTGAGGATGTAAATATGGTAGATGGAGATATATTCTGTAATTGTAGTTTTCGAATAAAAGGAGGTGGAAAAGGTGCGGCCAAACGCCTTTCATCGAATAAGAGAAATTTCTTCCACGAGCTTGGTTCGCGTTTGTCAAACCAGAGACCAAATTCTGCATGACCACAAAGGAGAATTCTATAGGACGTGTCGTTAGGTTCAACCAGAAAAAATCTGGACTGTTTGGTTGCCCGCATCACTAATGTGGCTGCATCCCATGAACCTTTTTTTTTTTGGAAATAAAAGGTAGACAAGATCTACCTTATATATTTCAAAACAGGCAGCGAGTTTGGAGACCGAAAAGGCCAATTACATGAGGCTTGTGAAGGCACCGTGGTGCAAGGCCACAAGCAGCCTAGAAGGAGAAGAGAGGAGAACGTAGAGGATGACAGAACTTTTAGAGTACAAACATGCTATGAAGGCCGAAGCGACCACTAGGTATCTATGATTCTCACCCACTCCAGCAGGTTCTCCTTGTGTTGCTGCCTTTTAGCTCTGTAAGCCCACATCCAAAGCATATTAGCCGCATAAAACCTGACGTAGGCCTCTGTCCAACGCTTATGATTGAACACGCGATCATTTTGTGCGTGCCATAGCGTAACAGCACAAGCCGCAACCATCACATTCCATTTACGCCGGGATGCTAGATGATCAGAAGCAGAATGCATGAAAAGCGGTAGGCTATCAGACCGTTCTGCCAAGGAGGATAGATTCAGCCTATTCCGGATGTACCTTGCAGGCTCGCAACGCAGGAGCAAATGATCGATGGATTCCAAGGCCGGGCAGATATCACAACCAGCATTGGGGGGGGGGGGGGGGGGGCGATTGCTAGCCATTTCTTTCTGACCATGTTATCCCCTGTGTTTCGACGTCCCGAGAAAGCAAGTCAAAGAAAGACTCTATGCTTTATGGGAATTAACGCATCCCAAAACTAGGGGCCAAAAGAAGATTCCACACCCCTAAAGGTGAGCAGATGATAGAAGTAACTTGTGCTGATCTTATTGCCATGAATGGATGCAGAACGCACAGACTGCCAGCAACCGGCATCACATGAGCAAGGAGATTATGCAGAACAAGTATCTCATTAACGGTCGTCTGAGAAAGGTTCGGATGCAGCTGAAAATACCAAGCATCCAGGGCGAACTGTGAGGCAACAGAGCAAAGTTGATCTCTGGCGAAAGAGTTTAGCACTGGAAACACATGCATTAGACGCCCAACCTCCAGCTACTGGTCCTGCCAGAACGAAACCAAATCACCAGCACCAATCGAACAACGTGAGGAGAACATGACCAGAGGTATGCAGTTTTTAAAACCCTTCCAGATGGATGTGTCGCTGCTACTAATTCCCCGTGGTAGGCAATTCTTGCAATATTGAGATACAAACCATTGAAAGCAAGGTATATCCGCAGACTGCAAAACCTTGGCCACAAACTTGCATAACATAGCTTGGTTGTGTGCAGACATGTCTCTCACACCCAAGCCCCCTGTGTCCCGAGGAAGAATAACACGCTCCCAAGCTACGAGACACTGGCCACCCTTAACCTTATTCTTGCCTTGCCATAAGAAAGCACGGAGAAGCCCCTCTAGTTTTTCAATGGACTTCCTAGGCCAGGGAAAGCAAGCCATGAAGTAACTTGGGATGCCAGCGAGAACAGAATTGAGAAGCGCGAGTCTCCCTCCCCATGAAAGGAAAGTGGCAAGCCAACCGGACAACCTGCGATCAACCTTATGTATAACAGGCAGGAGGAGCCCATGTGTGATCTTATGTAAAGACAACGACAACCCAAGGTAAGTGCAGGGGAAAGAGGAGACGGTGCAACCAAACAACTGGGCAATCTCTGTCGCAACTTCATCCTGAACACAGACAGGCACCAAAGTACTCTTACTGTAGTTAATGCGCAGACCCGAGAAATCAGAGAAGGCATTCAGTATGTTCTTGACAAGCTCAGCTTGTTGCACATCACCCCGAAAAATAAGCAAGGTGTCATCCGCGTAGTGGAGAACCGGGAACATGCTATCCGCACCGAGAGGGTGTGCCAGGTCACCAGCCTGAAAGTGAAGACAACAGAGTCTCTGCAGGACATCGGCCACTAGGATAACAAGATACGGAGAGAGAGAATATCCCTGCCGAAACCCTCGGGCACCCAACTGACCATTAACCAACACCCTTGATCGTCCTGAGGACAACAAGGATTTAACCCACTGTATCCACTTAGGCGGGAAACACCGTGCTTCAAGGACCTAGTATAAGCAATCCCAACTAACGCTATCAAAAGCCTTTTGGAAGTCCAGCTTCAAATCAACAACTGGCAATCTCCTTTTGTGGGCACATTGTAACAATTCAGTAGCCAGAGGAAAAATTTCCATGATTAATCTGCCTCGCAAAAAAACAGATTGCAAAGAATGCACCAACTCTGGAATTATGTATTGTAACCTGTTTGTCATCACCTTGGAAGCTAGCTTTGGCATGCTTTGAACCAAAGAAATAGGCCTGAAATCACGTATCTCAAGCGGAGTGTCCTTCTTGGGGAGCAGAGTGATATATATTGAGTTGATGCCATCTAAGGAGACTCTATTGCAATGAAAATCAGCAACGAACCTGAGAATATCATGCCTGAGTACATGTTTGAACGTCTTGTAGAACTCATTACTAAAGCCATCCAGCCCTGGTCTCTTATTATTGGGAGACCGAGCAATTGCATTGACAATCTCAGCCAAAGAGAAGTCAGGCACCAGCCCAGAAAGATCCAGGGGCGCATATAACGAGCTAAGTTGCACAGATGGCATAGAAACAAAAGCTTGGCCCATCAGATCAACAAAATGCCTGGTGACCAAAATCAACTTTTGCTCATTCTAGAAGTGCTCAACCCTTCATGAACGAGAACCTTAATCTTGCTTCGCCTAGCTTGGCAGTTGGCAGTAGCATGGAAGAACTTGCACTTCTTGTCACCTGCCACACACCAGCGTATCTTGGCACGTCGGCGCCACATGGCAGTTTGCCATAGTATTAACTGTTCAGCTTTAGCAGACGCGGACTCCCTGAGGACAACTTCAAGCATAGACAGAGCTATCCTTTCCTCCACCGCGTTCAGGAAGCTCATCACATGCTTAGTATTCTCAATGAGCACCTGAAGACTAGGTTTGCTTCTGCACCAACTGCGTAAGGCAGCTCTGAACCTTCTCATTTTGAAACTTACAAGGGATGTAGAGGAGGAAAAAGGTCTGGTGCCCCTCGACCCACAGTCCACAATAATGTTCCTAGCCTCCTCCATTTCCAACCAATGGTTTTCCATCTTGGATAAACTGCTCCTGAGAACATCATCAAAAAACTTGACCAAGATAGGAGCATGATCTGAAGTCGTTGCAGGTACAACTGAGGTAGAGGTGTGGAGAAAGCTCAAATTCCAAGCCGTATTGACCAACACACGATCCAAACGAACTAGAGTGGGGGAGCTTCTCTTGTTAGACCATGTGAACAACCTATTATCAATCTGTATATCATCAAGCCCACTATCTCTGATCCAAGAATTGAACCTTTACATCACATTCCAGTTGATGTGACCCTGTGACTTCTCGTGCACAAATTTGTACATGTTAAAGTCACCCAAAACGATCCACTGAAGGTTGTCTTGCACATTCACATTGCTCACAGCCTCGAAAAACCTCGTCATTTCACTGTTCAAGCAGGGTGCATAAACAGTGGACAGTAAGTAGGAGCTGGTGGTGGTGGTAGATGAGAACCTAACTGTGACATGATAGTCATGAACCACCATAATCTGCCTAGACAGAGAACCAGATTCCCATGCAACAAGAATACTCCCCGAAGCACCACTTGAAGGCATGGCAACATGCTCATTAAAACCGCAGGTAGGAAGCTACACAACTTGAACTGTGGGATGTATCTTAATTTTGTTTCCTGCAAGCACACAACGCTAGGGCAGCAAGAGGTTATAACATCACGAACCAGCGAGCACTTGTCGTCATCGCCAAGGCCGCGAACATTCCAATTCAGTACTTTCATGAGGCAAGATTGAACATGCACCCCAGGGTGAGAACAAAAGAATGCAAATGCATGCTCAGGTAGGAAGGTGCAAACAAAGGAGTAAATTAAAAGAGCACTGTCATAACAGCAGACGCAATATACACTGACCAACATGGAAGCTGATAGGCTAAACCTAACACAATGCAAGCTACTGAACTGAACTAAGGAGGAACAAGTGCATAACTGATACAAACTGAAACAACACCCTGATGCAAGGTGGACTAGAGGCCGAGCAGTTTCCGACATCATGAGGCAGAAGCAACCATCAACATAGAGCCTACTAATTTGGGTTTCTCAGACGCCCGTAGAGGAAGCAGAAGAACCTTTTGCAGGAGAAGGGGTTGCTGCGCAGGCGGACGCAGCACCATTGGCAAGCACCCAAGCTTGATCCAGGATGGTAGACGCATTGAGGTCATTGAGGGAATCCTGGACTAAGGGGTCCTCGGGTGTCCGGGCTATGTGATATGGGTCGGACTAATGGGCCGTGAAGATACGAAATCAAAGACCTTCCCTCCTATCCGGATGGGACTCTCCTTTGCGTGGATGGCAAGCTTGGCGTTCGGATCATGCATCTTCCTTTCTCTGTAAACCGACTCTGCACAACCCTAGATCCCTCTGGTGTCTATATAAACCAAAGGGTTAGGTTCGTAGAGGCAATCACAATCATACAGGCTAGACATCTAGGGTTTAGCCATTATGATCTCGAGGTAGATCAACTCTATACTCATCAAAGTCAATCAAGCAGGAAGTAGGGTATTACCTCCATTAAGAGGGCCTGGACCTGGGTAAACATCGTGTCCCCAGCCTCCTGTTACCTTCGATCCTTAGACACACAGTTTGGGACCCCCTATCTGAGATCTGCCAGTTTTGACACCGACATTGGTGCTTTCATTGAGAGTTCCACTGTGCCATCGCCAAAAGGCTCGATGGCTCCATTGATCATATACAACAATACCTCCTTGAGGGAGACTTTTCTCCCCGGCCAGATCTTTGTATTCGGTAGCTTCGCACTACGTGCCAACTCGATTGGCCATCTGGAGCAGATCGACAGCTATGCCCCTAGTCAACAGATCAGTTTTGGAAATCTGAACTATGTCACTGACGTTCGAGGAGACTTGATCTTGCAAGGGTTCGCGGCCCCAATCACCGCTCTGGCCTTAGATCCGGAGCATACCACCAGGTCCGAAGACGGGAGTTTAAAGCCCACTGGACTCTCTGCGGCTATAGAGCCTGGCACAGGAGAACCGGAGGGGACTGCATTACCGACAGGACTGGAGTCACGTCAGGCTCCCTCTATCCTCATCATACCGGACTCGCCTCCGAACACCAACTCCAAACTCTCGAGATCCGCGTTATATGAGCTTGGCCAGGGAACTCCTGTCCCATCCCGCTCCACAGACTCTCGCTTCTCCGTCCAAACCTCGCTCTTGAATGAGGCCCTGGACTTAATGCGATCTCTCGCCATTGCAGAAAAAACACTGTCAGACTACACCCAGCCCATACTAGGGGCTGAGAGCGGGGAATTTCACATCCCACCCACCACCCACTTCATAGCCACTATCAAGGATTTAACTGACACGCTCGACTACGATTCCGAAGACATCGAAGGTATGGACAACGATACCGGAAATGAGAAGAGCCCGAACCCGCCGTTCATCGGACGCTGGACGACCACTTCCTCGTATGATGTATACATGGTGGATACACCAAAAGAGGATGATGATGACGATGGGAAGAATCTAGAGGATGAGCCTGCTGAAGCACCTCCGAAGCATCGACGTCAGCGGCGCCGATCAAAATCGTATCGTGAAAAAGACAGTAGTACGGGCACCAGAGTCAATAACACCCCGGATAACACCGAAGACCAAGACGCCCATGTTGAGCCAGCATCCGAACAGGATGATTGGGAAGAGGGGCAAGTCAACCCCTATGATCCTATCAGGAACGAGGGCTCGGAGGATAGTAATTACCTACCGATCTCCAAAGAGGATGAGAGCCTTGGCGACGAAGATTTCATCGTGCCAGAGGAACCCCTCGAGCAAGAACGCTTTAAGCGCCGGCTAATAGCCACAGCAAGAAGCCTGGAAAAAAAGCAACAACAACTTGAAACTGACCATGGCTTACTCAATGACAGATGGACTAATGTCCTGGCAGCCAAGGAATACAATCTCGAGCGCCCAACTAAGAGTTAACCAAAGCGTAGGTTGCTCCCCCAATTCGATGATGAGGTACCATAGCCTATATCGACAGCGCGTAACGTAGCTAACGGGCCTAACCGACCACCTTGTGGCCAAGACAGAGCGGCAACCCAAGCCGAACACCAGCCTGCACCACCTCACCCTAGAGGCAGAGAAACATCGGCTGCAGGGTACATGCACACCTGAGACATGACCTGGACAATAGTGCCAGTCATACCAGATCAATTTATAGATCAAGGGGGCATGCACCAACGCGAGAAGATGGCCATCAGGCCTGGCGTGATAAGCACAACCTCACCCGGGCTAAAAACCGCATACGGACTCCATTTGAACTGCGTCGTGACGTCGCCCGATACAGAGGAGCCGCACACAACTATGCTTCACCAATGAGGTAATGGAGCACTAGTTACCAGAAGGGTTCAAACTCGAGAAAATTGAATCATACGATGGCACAACAGATCCCGCAGTATGGATTGAAGACTTTCTTCTCCACATCCACATGGCCCGTGGTGATGACTTACAAGCCATCAAGTACCTCCCCCTAAAACTTAAGGGACTAGCACGGCATTGGCTGAACAACCTCCCAGAAAACTCTATCGGTAGTTGGGAAGACTTGGAGGGCGTCTTCAGAGACAACTTCCAAGGTACCTATGTTCGGCCCCCGGACGCCGATGACCTTAATCACATAATCCAGCAACCCGATGAATCAGCCCGAAAACTCTAGACCAGGTTCTTAATTAAAAAGAAACAGATTGTGGATTGTCCGAACGCTGAAGCCATCACGGCCTTCAAACATATCGTCCGAGATGAGTGGCTCGCCCCACACCTCGGCCAAGAGAAGCCAAAATCCATGGCAGCCCTCACTTCACTTATGACCCGCTTTTGCGCGGGAGAAGATAGTTGGCTAGATCGTTGAAGCAATAGCACCAGCGACCCAGGCACCTCTGAAGCCAGGGACGGCAATGGCATGCCGCAACGCGATAAGCACAAGCGTCGAAACAATAACGAAGACACGGTGGTCAATGCCAGATTCAGTGCCTCCAAAGCCGGTCAGCGAAAGAAGCCATTCAAAGGAAACAAAGATGGTCCATCCAGTTTGGACAGAATACTTGATCGGCCTTGCCAGATTCATGGCACCCCCGATAAACCTGCCAATCACACCAACAGAAACTGTTGGGTTTTTAAACATGCCGACAAGCTCAACGGCAAACACAAGGAGAAAAGGCCGCCCAACGAGGACGACGACAAAGAGCCTCGCCCACTGAACACAGGGGGGCAGAAGCAATTTTCCCCCGAGGTCAAAACAATGAATATGATCTATGTCACCCAGATCCCCAAACGGGAGCGCAAGCACGCATTAAGGGATGTCTACATCGTAGAGCCAGTCGCCCCAAAATTCAACCCATGGTCGGCTTGCCCGATCACCTTCCCTCGAAAGGACCACCCGACTAGTATCCGTCATGGAGGTTCGACAGCTTTGGTCCTCGACCCAATCATCGACGGATTCCACCTCATGCGAGTCCTCATGGACGGTGGCAGTAGCCTTAACCTGCTTTACCAGGACACTGTCCGCAAAATGGGTACTGATCCATCAAGAATCAAGCCCACTAAACTACCTTTAAAGAAGTAATACCTGGCGTAGAGGCCCGTTGCTTGGGCTCAATAACATTGGGGGTTGTCTTCGGCTCGCCCGACAACTTCCAAAGTGAAGACTTGATCTTCGATATCGTACCCTTCCGAAGTGGCTATCACGCATTGCTCGGAGGGACCGCTTTTGCTCGATTCAACACGGCCCCGCACTATGCTTACTGAAAGCTCAAGATGTTTGATCCATGCGGCGTCATAACAGTCAACGGAAACACGGAACGCTCCCTTCGCATCGAGGAGCACATTGCAGCTCTTGCAGCCGAAGTGCAGCGCGGCCCCTCAAGTCGCACATCTCATCAGCCATCAAGCTGTCGGACTTTGTTAAAAGAGTCCGGTCAGTCCCGCAAGCTGATGGCTCGGTATTTCCAGAGCTAGACTAGCAGTTTCGCCTCCGTCGATCGCCGCACACACCTGCAGAATTCATACCGCATACATCACTACGCACTCAAAATACCTTGGGCATCAACGGAGGCACAATATGGACTGGTCTATAGTATGGTTCGACCCTATATGACCTTCCACCTTTCCTTGATTACTTTCTCTCCAACCACAGGTGCGTTCGAACCTATATATCCTATGGACTTACAAGGATTCTCTTCATGCCTGGTTTCGTGCGGGTAACCGAAGACCGTTCCCTTTAAGGAACCCCTCTCTACAAGGCGAAAGCGGCGCAGACGTGCGACAGGATATCCAAAGGACTCTTTGGACCAAACCTTATTTAAAGGACCTGTACTGAGCTTCTCTTCTTGTTATTAGACCCCCGAAATGTAAAATGACTTTGGTGTTTATGGTATCAATCGGATCCTAGTATGGGATAATTTTTGGGTATCGACTTTATTAATAAAACTGTACTCCGTCTCTCTAGTTGTCACACTCACATACCTCAACACCCATTGCCAGGGGCTCTACACGGCCACATATGTGCCACTGAACAAAAGCCCGAACAACTTTGTAGCACACTTCAGCGTCCCGAACTTGGCATTATATGCATCGGCTCTGAATCATGTCTTTGGTCAATAGTTGGGTTGCCTGGCTCCTGTGTTTGCTACCTTACGTTCCGATCGTTCGGCTAGGGTAGTAAAGGAAGAACTACTACGATTGTGTTTCTGGTTCGTCCGGTCAAGCACCTTAGTAGAGAAAGCCAAAAACTGACTATCATGATGCGGCAAGAGCTGGTCAGCCGTTTGGTGACTTACTATAAATCTTTAACGATTTTTCTATATTAAACGAAGGACTGTTTTTCCAGTCATATATGTAATGCATCCGCATTCGGATAGCCACATACATACCAGGGGCTATTTCATAGCCCCATCATCAAACTCCTATGGCTAGAGTGGTAAAGCTGTATAGTCCGATTGCCTGGTTCGCCGCACTGACACCTCCATCACGGACCAAAACGTTGCGGCAAGAGTGCTCATGTGCTATTCCAAACACCCCCGCAACATCTATGTGGGGGCCGAAGCTGACGACTGGTAAACTCTCAGGAATACAAAAACAACCGCACAGGAGGAAAGAACTTTCAGATAATGGCACAAATATGTTACAGAGCCTTAATATATATAATAAACATGTCCGAGTCATCAGGATACATTCATTCAAATATAACATCCTTTGAGCATTGACCCTCTATCAAGCGAGCACCCTCTAGGACGTCGTCTAAATAATGCTCCGGCGTGCGGTGGTCCTTGCCTTCAGGAGGACCCTCCACCGTGATAACGGCGTCCTTCATCTTTTCCCAATGCACCTTGACACAGGCAAAGGCCCTCTATGCACCTTCTATGCACACTGACCATTTGATGGCATCAATTCAGGACACGACATCGATGAGTCGCCGCACTAGGCTAAAATAGCTCCTCAGAACGGGTTTGGCTGGCGACAGCTAGAGTATGACCTACTTCATGGCTGCTCCGAACATCTTATGAAACTTGGCCCACTGGGCCATTTGGTCGTTCAGCAGCGTCGAGCGCTCATGCGTAGCACACTACGACCGGAACAGCTTCTCCGTCACATGCCCCTCCTGGGCTTGGTAGAATTGCATAGCATCGGCGGCGCTCTTCGGAAGATCTGCAAAGGCGTCTGGAGAACTCCATAGTCAATTAAGTAAGGCATACCTCTCATCACCAATCTTAGACTGTAAAAGAAAGGGCTTACCAGCCGCTATCTGTTTGGCCTGTTGGATCTCCTAGCGAGCCGCTCGGGATTCGGACCTCGCCTCTTGGGCTTCTTGAAGGGCCTTGGCGAGTTTGGCCGCCTTAGCTTTATTCTCCTCCTCGAGGAGCTCACACTTGCGAGTGGCGTCTTTGAGCTCTTGCTCAACTTCGGACACCCACTCCTCGAACTAGCGCCTGGAGACCTGTTCGAACTTCAAATCAGCAGCCGCTTTCTCAGCGGCCGCATCGCTCACCCTTGCCTGCTCCTTCGCGCGGGCGAGGTCACTCCTGAGGGTCTCGACCTCAGCAGCGCCATCTGCAATTATGCATATGGCAGCGCATAAGCTTCAACTTTGCGTTTGCAAAATAATTCAATTACATATGGAGTACTTGAAACATACCCTACATCTCGTCGAGCCGCTTGTTAATCCGGACATTGTCCTCGTCGACTAGCTGCAGTTTCCGCTTTAGTTCAGAAACTTCGGCGGCCTGAGCGGTCGCCGCCAACAGTGAAGCCTACTTTTTATCAAAATGATAGGTATGTTATTTCCTGTGGATATCTATAGACCCTCTGTTCTCCCTCCTTCATTCGCCAAATAGAGTCTCAGGGGCTAGTATCTATATATAGGCGGATTTCTTATGGAAAGCGGCTAAAGACATTACATCGCATACCTCCAAGCCTATTAGTAGGATTGGGAAGGCTTCATTCAGTCCGCTCTTAGCAGACTGAACCTTCTCAACCATCGTACCCATCAAGGTATGGTGCTCCTCCAAGACGGACGCACTTTGCAGAGCATCCATCAGCATGTTCGGCGCCTCCGCACTAATAGAGGTCGCCGTTGGAATAGCCATCTCACCTGTGGACCTCGCTCTCCATCTTCTCCGGAGAGAGATCCCCCGATGATGATGCTTCTTGAGGGATGTCACGGGCCGGACTGAAAGACGAAATTTGATATTATTCTTATAATCTATAAAAAGATTACATGTATGTAAGGCATCTTAAGGTACTTACGATTCGGCAAGGGGCTTGGCTCGGGGGTGGTGCTTGGGGACAGCTTCGGTGCCCAAATCCGAATCATCCAAGAGGGATATCTTTCCCCGCTTGGACGCCCCCTCCTCCGAATCTATGGAGGCCGCCCTCTTTTTCCCTTTAGGAGGAGGATTATCTTCTTCCTCCTCCTCCTCATCCTCGTCTCCCTCGTGAGAGGAAGGAGCCTCGGTTCCTCCGGACACGGCGCCCAAAGTTTCTTCATGAGGGAGGCCACCTTTGGCCTCCTTGCTCTTCTTCTTCTCGTCCTTCTTTTCCGGCGCCTGGTAGGGTGCCGGGACCAGCATCTTCATCAACAGAGGCCCAGCTGGGTTTTCGGGGAGCGGGGCCGGACACTTAATCCGCTCTGCCTTCTTTATCCAGTCCTATTTAGGAGATGGAATTTTCAGGGCTCCTCGCTAAGATTGACAAGCTAAGTAATGTTCGAAAATATGATACTTACTGGGGATGCCGGATTGTTGCAATCGAGGCCGATGTCATCAGACGTCCTTGGCCACGTCTTTTGCTTCTTGAAGAGCAGCTTCCAGATCCCTTTGTGCGTTGTGCCAAAGAATCACTATAGAGTCTGAGGCCCCTCTGGATTGAACTCCCACATTTTGAGAGGTCGTCGTTGGCAAGGGAGAGATCGGCGGATGAGCATCACCTGAATCACATCAACAAGGGTGATGTCATTTTTTATCATACTCTTTATACGCTTCTCCAGCGTCGACACCTCGTCAAGGGATCCCCAATCTAGACCCTTTTTGGTCTAGGATGTGAGCCGTAGTGGATGTCCAGATCTGAAAGCGGGAGTAGCAGCCCACTTGGTGCCGCGGGGTTCGGTGATATAGAACCACTCCTGCTGCCACACCTTGACAGTATCCACAAATCTCCCTTTGTGCCAAGTAACATGGTTGAGCTTGCTCATCATGTGGAGGAAGGAATTCGGGGCTAGATCATGGAAATCCAGCCCGTAGTAGTACATGAGACCTCGGACGAAGGGGTGAAGGACGAGCCCAAGTCCTAAGAGGAACTGGGGGATAAAAACCACCCTCTCGCTGGGCTCCGGGGTGGGGATGACCTGCCCCGGGGTTGAAAGCCTGTGTCTAATCTCCGCCGTCAAGTACCTCGCCTCGCGTAGATCCTGGATGTTCTTCTCCGTTATGGAGGAGGCCATCCACTTGCCCTGAAAGCCGGATCCGGCCATTGCTGGAGAAGTTGGGGCGAAGGGAAAATTTAGAACTTGGGCACTGGAGCTCGGGGGACTGAAGGGCAGAGGAAGAAGAAGGCGTGAGATGAATAGATGGGTCTTTGTCCTCTTATAGGGGCAGCGAATATCAAGCGTCCCCTCATAAGCCTTAAACCTCGCCTATTCCCAAGGAGACGTGCGAACGGCGTGGTTGGATTACCCAAACCCGCATTGATGAGATTCCCGTGATAAGGGGACACGATCTCTGCTTTGACAAGACGTGTCAATGGCCGTGCCTCGAAATGCGGAACGGGGCTGTAAAACGGTTAAGAATAATAACAATACCGGAACATAACATCTCGCCGAAAAAGTTACCCGTGGACGTGGCTTATTTTAAGTATTGCTGCCTTTTATAGATTAGGGTTGTACGTGTTAAGCAGGGCCGGATACAACAATTATGTGCGGAAGACTGCTTTGGAGTATTCGGAGGAAGAACCCGCCTTGCAATGCCGAAGACAGTCTGTGCGCCAGATACATCATCATTGAAGCCCGGTTCAAGGGCTACTGGGGGAATCCTAGACTAAGGGGTCCTCGGGTGTCCGGACTATGTGATATGGACCGGACTAATGAGCCGTGAATATACGAAATCAAAGAATTTCCCTCGTGTCCGGACGAGACTCTCCTTTGCGTGGATGGCAAGCTTGGCATTCGGATCATGCATCTTCCTTTCTCTGTAAACCGACTCTGTACAACCCTAGATCCCTCCGGTATCTATATAAACCGGAGGGTTAGGTACGTAGAGGCAATCACAATCATACAGGCTAGACATCTAGGGTTTAGCCATTACGTTCTTGAGGTAGATCAACTCTTGTAACCTCTATACTCATTGAGGGAGTTCCGGACTAGGGGATTTCCGCATAGCCGAACTATCATCATCGGCCGGACTCCAAGACTATGAAGATACAAGATTGAAGACTTCGTCCCGTGTCCGGATGGGACTTTCCTTGGTGTGGAAGGCAAGCTTGGCGATACGGATATGTAGATCTCCTACCTTTGTAACCGACTCTGTGTAACCCTAGCCCTCTCCGGTGTCTATATAAACCGGATGGCTGTAGTCCATAGGACGAAGAACAATCATACCATAGGCTAGCTTCTAGGGTTTAGCCTCCTTGATCTCGTGGTAGATCCACTCTTGTAACACACATCATCAATATTAATCAAGCAGGACGTAGGGTTTTACCTCCATCAAGAGGGCCCGAACCTGGGTAAAACATCATGTCCCTCGTCTCCTGTTACCATCCACCTAGACGCACAGTTCGGGACCCCCTACCCGAGATCCGCCGGTTTTGACACCGACATTGGTGCTTTCATTGAGAGTTCCTCTGTGTCGTCACCGATAGGCTCGATGGCTTCTTCAATCATCATCAATGACGCAGTCCAGGATGAAGCACGTGCTACACCCGTCCAGGATACAGCACAACGGAGACACAGGCACAGACGTGCAGTAGGGACCCGTTGCAAGGATTCTTTTCAGATTAAGACCCTGCGTAAACCTTTCTTACTGTCTCTTGTTGATACACATCCACCGGTTTCCTACCAGAGCCGAGGAGGAGGCTGGCGTTTTGGCATCGGCCGCGTCAGAAGTTCCCGCCTGTACCTGAACACTAGGGGCTTAGGGCTTTGTTCTGCCCGATATCATAAAGACCGAACACCTCAGGGAGTGTTCGGCGTCTCGAGTTAGGCCTTATATGCATCAGCTCCGAATCATGTCTTTGGTCAAATGTTGGGTTTGCCCGGCTCCTGTGTTTTGCTGCCTTACGTTCCGTATCATCGGCTAACGCGGCACCAGGAGAACTACTGTGATTGTGCCCCGGTTCGGCCGCGAGAGCACCTCAGTAGAGAAAGCCGAAAACTGATTGTCATGATATAGCGAGAGACTGGTCAACGACTCGATCGACCATTGGAATGTTTAGAATTCCTCCGCTTTGACGAAGGACCGCTTCCCGGTCAGGCACATACGTGCCCCGAGTTCGGAGCAGCGCGGTGCCATCAGGGGCTATATAGTAGCCCCACATTCGAGCTCCTATGGCTAAGTGAAAGTGATAAAGCATTATAGTCCGGTTGCCTAGTTTGCTATGCTATCACCTCCTTAAAAGGACCAAGACGTTGGATTAAGTGTGAAAAAGCGTTTTTCTTTTTGCAAACACCCCCGCACCATGTGCGTGGGGGCTGAAGCCAAAGACTGCCATCTTTCAGATTATACATATATATACGGCCGCACAGGAGATAGTTCAATACTTGAACACACAAGTATAAAAAGTCATTGCATTATAAACATGATATTAGAAATCATACATGTCATTCAAACATAACATCTTTTGAGCACTGCGACTCTATTATACGAGCGCCCTGCAGGACTTCCTCAAAGTAATGCTCGGTGGGGAATCGGCTTTTGTCCGAACCCCGGGATGCAACAGCGGTGGCATCCATCTCCGCCCAGTATGTTTTACCACAGGAGAGAGCCATCCGTGCACCTTCTATGCATGCCGACCGCTTCATCGCCTTAATATGCGGCACTGCCCCAAGGAATTGCTGCAACAAGCCAAAATAACTCTTCGGCTTGGGCCTTTTCGGCCACAGATGAGTGACCACATCCGTCATGGCCAGTCCAGACAATCTATTCAGCTCAGCCCACTCAACCAGCCGATCACTCAACGGAAGTGGATGCTCCAGACTATGGAATTGAGACCAGAAAAGCTCTTCCATTTCATGATCCTCCTAGCTTCGAAAGTGCACGACTGCGTCAGCCGCACTCGCCGCCAAGTCCAGATAAGGATCCTCCGCATCGTACAATTGGCCCAGCTGAGCATACTTCGGATCCGTGAACTTCCTACGCAGCATAAAGGGCTTTCCAGCCACAATGTCTCCGACCTGACGCAGTTCCTCCTTCATAGCCCGCATCGCACTACGGGCATCCTTGGCTTCGGCATCGGCCTTCTTCAGGTCCTCTTGCTCTGCTCGGTGTTCTCCTTCAAGAACCTCCAGGCGGTCGGTAGCAACTTTTAATTTCATGGCCATTCCGGCCATCTCCTCCCTGCTTCGGCAGTGAGCAGCCTTCTCGGCTTCTAGCTCTTCCGCTGCCTTCAAGGCAGCCGCCTCACTTTTTCTGGCTTGCTCCTTGGCCCGAGCAAGTTCTGCTCGAAGGTCTTCCACAGCAGCAGCACCATCTACATCTAGCATACAACTTGTAAGGAATGGGCGTCAGCTCCCTTACTAAGCAACCGCGGAGCAACCACATACCTTGTGACTCATCAAGTCGTCTATTGACCAACGAGATGTCCGCATCTGTAGCGTTGAGTTGCTTCTTCAGGTCAGCGAATTCATCAGTCCGGCTGGCCACCAAACGTTCCACCACCTGCATGGGAAAGGCGACAGTTAATAACTGAGATTATGATCCTAGGCACGTTGTCGTTTTCGACAGCATACCAAGTCTCAGGGGCTACTATCTATACAGGGCGCACTTCATGTGCAAAACTGTCAACAGGTATGACATTTTTTGCGTACCTCAAATCCCGTCAGTAAACTTCCGACGGCCTCATACAACCCGGTTTCGACGGACGAGATCCTCTCAATCACATCACCCATTAATGTGCGATGATCTTCTGAGATGGACGCCCTCTTAAGCAAATCATGCAGCTCCACCGGCCGTACTCCAATGGGTGCCGAACTCTCCGGCCCCGCCGGACTCGGGGAGACCCTCCACGACGACACCTCAGGGTTGTCCGCCCCGCGCGATGGGGCGGCAGATGGAGGCGTTTCGCTTTCCATCATCTCCGGACGAAGGTCTCCCGAAGATGAGCTGTGCTGAGATGGGCTGAGATCCGAACTACAAGGTAAAAACTTCGGTTACCTTTAGAAATTAAGCAGGGGTGTCTAATAATTATGAAATCCCCCTTTTTACTTACGGCTCGTTAGAGGGCTGATTCCTCCGAGGAGACAGTACGGCCGGGGCGCTTTCTGGCGCAGGACCTTCCGGTACAGATTTCTTTCCCCGCTTTGGGGCCTTGGCCTCCGGGTCTTCGGAAGCGTTCCTCTTCTCCCCCTGGAAGGAGGGACTCTCGATTCCTCCCTTACTAAAAACCTCCTTGGCAGAGGTGACAGTTTCCCCGTGCCCCCCTTCGCCCTCATTTGAAGGTGCAACCTCCAACAGTTTGATTAACACGGGATCCTGTGTGGTCTCAGGGAGGGGGGCCGGACACCGTATCAGTTTTGCTTGCCCTATCCACTCCTGTCCAGGGATAGCTGGTTAAAAGGCAAGCTCATGATAAATAAATGGACGGTGTGTCCGGACACAGGGCTACTTACTTGAGTATCCGGGTGATTGCAGCTTAGGCCAGCGTCCTCGATCAATTCCGGATGCGTCTCTTGCGATCCGAAGAACAGTTTATACATCTCCATGGGTGTCAAACCCATGAAGTGTTGAAGAGCTCGTGGCCCCTCCGGATTAAATTCCCACAGGCAGAGGGGGCGACGTTTGCAGGGCAGTAGGCGCCGGATCAACATGACCTGTACCACTGCGACCAGATTGATCTCCCTTTCTTGGAGGCCTCGAATCCGGTCTTGCAACAGGGGGACGTCTTTGGGCGGCCCCCAGTCACGCCCCTTGTTGACCCATGGCATCAGCTGCTGTGGAAAGCCCGAGCGAAAGACGGGCGGCGGCTTCTGCCTGCTGCCCCGGGGAGCGGTGATATAAAACCACTCCTGTTGCCACAAGCCGAGCTCCTCCTGGAAAGAGCCCTTGGGCCATGGAGCTTCGGCCCTCTTGCTTATAACCGCCCCGCCGCACTCTGCCTGACGCCCCTCAATCATCTTCGGCTCCACGTTGAAGGTTTTGAGCCACAAGCCGAAGTGAGGGGTAGTGCGGAGGAAGGCTTCATAGACGACAATGAATGATGAGATATGGAGGATGGACTCCGGAGCCAGGTCATGGAATTCCAGCCCATAGTAAAACATGAGCCCCCTCACGAAGGGATCCGTCGGGAAGCCTAAACCCCGACTGAGGTGAGTCACGAACACGACGCTCTCGCCGGGCTCGGGAGTTGGGATAACTTGCCCTCGGGCAGGCAGCCTATGCGAAATATCGTAGGTTAAGTACCTGGCATCTCTCAGCTTTAGCACGTCCTCCTCCGTGACGGAGGAGGGCATCCACCGGCCTCGTAGGTCAGGACCGGACATTGTCGAAGATCGAAGGTACCTGAATTTGGAGCCCTGGGTGTTGGAACTCGGGGAGAGGGGTGGATTCGATAGAGGATTGAATAAGAAGAACGGGCCTTGGTCTCATTATAAAGAGGAAGAATACCAAGAGTCGTCCCCGTGACCGTTTGGAACCCGCCTTCGATGGAGGGGGCGTGGCAACAGGCGTGGTTGGGTTACCCACGTCCGTATTGATGGGAATCCCGGAATAAGGGGAACACGATCTCTGCTCCGACAAGACGTGCCAAGGAAACTGCCTCGCTAAACGCGCTAAAGTGGAACAATAAAAACAATTCGAGTAAAGGCTTGGAAGTGGTGTGACGTCACACCGCAGAATACGTCAGCAGATTGATCTTGTGTAATATTATTCTCTCTACGGTGGTATGTGGAATTTATTTTTGCAGAGCCGGACACTATCCTGGTGTTCACAATCTTCTATAAATTATTCGGAGGAAGAACCCGCCTTGCAATGCCGAAGACAATATGCGCGCCGGACTCGTCGTCATTGAAGCCTGGTTCAGGGGCTACTGAGGGAGTTCCGGACTAGGGGGTGTCCGGATAGCCGAACTATCATCATCGGCCGGACTCCAAGACTATGAAGATACAAGATTGAAGACTTCATCCCGTGTCCGGATGGGACTTTCCTTGGCGTGGAAGGCAAGCTTGGCGATACGGATATGTAGATCTCCTACCTTTGTAACCGACTCTGTGTAACCCTAGCCCTCTCTGGTGTCTATATAAACCGGATGGCTGTAGTCCATAGGACGAAGAACAATCATACCATAGGCTAGCTTCTAGGGTTTAGCCTCCTTGATCTCGTGGTAGATCCACTCTTGTAACACACATCATCAATATTAATCAAGCAGGACGTAGGGTTTTACCTCCATCAAGAGGGCCCGAACCTGGGTAAAACATCGTGTCCCTCGTCTCCTGTTACCATCTGCCTAGATGCACAATTCGGGACCCCCTACCCGAGATCCGCCGGTTTTGACACCGACACTCATCAAAGTCAATCAAGCAGGAAGTGGGTATTACCTCCATTAAGAGGGCCCGAACCTGGGTAAACATCCTGTCCCGTGCCTCCTGTTGTCTTTGATCCTTAGACGCATAGCTTGGGACCCCCTACCCGGAATCTGCCGGTTTTGACACCGACAGTCACAACGCTCAGCAATTTGCTTAATCTTTCCCCTTGCCATCGGAGCTGGAGTCTCCAACAGGGGCAGCTCCAGGAGGGCAGCCACAGCAGCCGCCTTAGCCTTCTTGCACTGCAAGGAAGGGGGGCTGGAGAAGTGAGAAGAGCTGCTACGGGAACTCGAGACGGGCGCCACCTTCCGCTTGGAGGCCTGCTCCACCGAGTCTATGCGCACCCCATCATAAGCGCTCCGGATGCAGGGACTACGGCGGGGGGACTGAGCAACGACCACGGCCTCCGTAGGAGCCGTGTCCCTAACTTGGTGCCCAACGGAATCCGGCGACCCAAGCACCACAGGGATAGTAGAAACAGAGCCCGGCAGTGGCTGGTCTGCCACTTCCAGATTCAGATCGAAGACTTGTCCATCCGCAGTAGTGGCGAGCTGCAGCATCGGCCCGTTGATGGCGCGTGGGGTGGGGAAGAGTTGAAGTGTAGGCGGGAACTGATTGAGGTCACCTGCAGCTGGCCTGCGCGGCAGCTGCAAAACACCATCGCGATGTGGGGAGGGAGCACCGCACATGCCCCATGCCTGAGATCTATGGCCACCACCAGAGAGAAATGACCATTAGGGAGAATACCCGGCTCTGGGGTCGGCACGCGGTTGGCAGGACGCGAGCAAATGGGCTGGGTGGTGAGAACTTGATGGGCTCATAGATGCTCATGGGCCGGAAAGTGGGCCTCCATCGGGAAGAGGTCGCCGTGCGCATGGGAGAGCAGAGGCCCAACAGCGGGAAGGAGGCTGGTAGGCACGTTGGGCTTGGGAGGGTATTCGCTTCCACCACAAGAAGCAGGGGCATGGTGTGTGGGCAGAAGCCGCCGTCCACCAGCATGGGCCAGAACTTGAAAAGAAGCGACCGACAGCTTTCCCGCGCGATCTCTTCTGATAGGTGGTTGAAGAAAGGGAAGTAGCCGTCATCCACTGCCATCGAACGCACCTGGATAACCCCAGATGTGCTCCGGCAATGGCCTAACTCCATCTTGAAGGAGAAGCAAAGATCCTCCGGGTCGAAGGTGGCAGATACACGCGGCTTGCGCACGTCCACCGTGAGCAGTGATGCATGGAGGCAGAGCCGGACATCATCTTCGTGCTCAACTTGCGCCACCATAGGAGTGGTGAAGGCCGCACCCTTGATGAGCTTAGGCTTCACCGATACCTTCAGCATAGCCAAGCAGTCGCCAGCAGAAGCGAGCTGCGACTGTAGGAAGGTGCAAAACACCCTGTCGGCCATGCCGAGGCCCTCTTCAGGCTGACCACGGGCCCCCGAAGACATCCTAGGGTGGGCGTGACCTTGACGGGAGCACTTCTGGCTTCTGTCCTCTGGCGCATGAACCATTCAGATCAGCAGTTTTCAACGACTCAGGCCGAGCTGAGCCACAATGAGCGCACACGGGTGGGCCCCTTGCACCAAAGGAGGCTGGAGGGATGCGAGGTGTGTAATTGCTTCTCTTGTGCCTCAACTAACCTCCTCTCTAATCTCCTTTCTTTCTTCTCCCCTCCAATCTACATAATGGTGCTTCGATTTGAGATAAGCTCTACACGAAAAAGATGCACATCGATGTTATGGTTCCATTTAGGCGATTTGTCCATAGTTTTGTCAACCGTAAATGCTCAATTTTGTGATCACGTTTGGAGCTATTTTGGATGAATTTTGTCAAATTCTTCATGCACGATCGACCATTTAAAATTTCTTTTGACCAGTAGCCAAATCTCGCAGTTCCTCACTACATTTGTGTTGCAAGTTTTCTGTTTCGATGATTGTTCATCTCGGCCCCCTCTCCACGATCCGCCATGACGCGCACACTGTATTTCTTCTACTTCGTCCTCTGCTTCAAAGCCCTCCTATTCATCCCTCTCAACAGCAGCATTGTTCCTCTTGACCTCCTTGCCCGCGTCCTACTACACTGGAGTCGTTTCCAGCATCGTTCATCTCGTCCTCCTCTCTCTCGTCCTACTGCACTGACACTGCCATCACGCACTGCATTTCTCCTCCTCTGTCCTTTGTCTCCGTGCGGACTTTCTCTGCGGCGACGAGGCTAGCAACTAGCACGGTCGGGCCGGCAAAATCCGGGGCCTTGTGTGAAACTAATTTTTTTGCCCTAATTCACAAAAAAATGAACTAACGAGCAATTATGGTGTATATATATCTCATGAAAAAATACAATGTAATGTCTTTCATAACAATTGGACATATAAAAAAGTCATACCTATCCAACTCCCATTTGTTAATTATTTGAACATCCTCATTCTTGTAGTATTCTTTGAAATGAAATCTTCAATGATACCCTCATAATCAATCTTCTCCAACACTTCACTCTCAAGTGCTATTGTGGCCAAATCATTGAGTCTCTGTTGTCTCAAAGTAGTACGCATATAGGACTTCAATAGCTTCAATTTAGAAAAAACTTCTTTCTGCTAATGCAACTGTCACAAGAATGGTCAACAGAACTCTATATGCAATACTTGCATTGGGAAAACAATCATGCCGCTTTAAAAAATTTGGAATTTCAACATGTTCGATTTTTTCTTTTGGCATGAAATTTTGAAGAAACTTCAACTCAACAAATAGATCATTGGCATCAATATCAGATTGTTTCATAAGGGCAGTTCAAGATTAACACAAGAAGATTTCAAACTATCCTTATCCAATGAATGCAATGTTTCAGAGGTAAATAAGAAACCAAATACTTTCTGGTAACCTTCATATTGCTCAAATCTCCTTGTGAGTGAGGAAATTGCTTGATCAACAACACATATAACATAGTTGACTCTAAATGATTCCTCTGCAGACTCTAAAGGATCAACAGACTGATTACCAGATGACACTTGCAGTGCTTTTTTTAACAAATCTGTCCATACCACCTTTATAAGATTTATTAATTAAATTTTTTCTTGTGCTTTTCTCTTGCGCTTATAGGCATCATACTGATGTTTCCCCAGGATGACTCAAATCTGTATTATTGAAACACAAGATTTTTTTTTGAACCGAACCCATAGACCAATCGTTCTATGATATAATTATATTAAAGCAAAGTGAAATATGTACAAAATTGAAATTTACAAGGAGTCAACCAACTCCAGTTTTTTGGAACCTGAAAGGCAACATGGAAAACTAATTTAGAAATTGCTTAGTCCAATTAACAAGCAGAGCTTCAAATTTATTCTTGATGCGATGCTGGAGGAGCAGGAGGTCTGCCTTAAGTGCCCTTCTCCAAGCTTGAATGGAAGGTGTTCGAGCTTTGAAGATTTTCCCATTACGCTGCATCCAGATGTTCTAACAACTCATGATCAAAATTTCCGTAGCAATGTTGGGAGGAAAAGCTTCTGAGAGTAGAATTTCATCAAAGATTGAGATGCCTCATCTGCGCTGGCCTAAGATGGAGTTCTAGCAATCTTGGGTGAGATCACAGTCCCAAAAAAGTGTAAGGTTGTTTCTTCAGTGCTATGTTGGCAGATCCCGCAATCATAACGAGGCAGATGAAAGGATTTTCTCTTCAATATATTCCTGGAATTCACTCTGTCGTGCAAGATGAGCCAGAAAAAGATCTTGTATCTTAGGATAGCTGCATTCTTCCAAATCTTCTTGAAAATAGGAGGTGGAGTGTGTTCTTTCTCAGCCAAACACTTGTACATCTTGACAAAGGAGAATGTTGATCCCCAAGAGTAACTCCAATTATCATGGTTGGCAGAGAGCTGAATATTTTGGAGAATAATCTGAAGTTCTTGAAACTACTTTGGATGGAGAGGGGTGTGTGAAAGTGTTCCAGAGGGTCTTCCAGTTGTAGGAATTCTTGCACTATCAAGTTAGCCGTATTTGAGAAAGAATAGAGCTCTAGATATTTTTGCTCAAGTAAATCATGGCCCCAATTATCCTGCCAGAAGCATATTGAGTTGCCTTTCCCAATCTCTCCCTTAGCCCATTCTTTAAATATAGGAAGCAACTTGTGAATTCCTTTCCACCAGAATGATCCCACTGCCCTGGGGGTAAAGATGCCATTGGGATAGTAAGATTCCCAAATAAGATTCGCCCAGGGTAGGTCTACATGGTTTAAAAATGTTTAGCTCAGTGCTCAGACGTAGCCACCTTCTTTTTGGGCATGAAGAAGTGTCAAACCAAAATACCCAATAAGTATGAATGTCCTTCATCAAGAGACATTTGTTGTGAGTGGTAATGTCTAAAATTCCCAGACCTTCTTGATCTTTGGGGACACAGGTTTTCTCCCAAGCAATCAGAGAAGGACCTCTTTCTTCCACATCATACTTTCTCCAAGAGCAAAGTATGAGGTAATTATTGATCCGTTCAACTATGCCAACAGGTAGAGAAAGAGTGCTCATGAAAAAAGTTGGCAAGCTTGTGAAAACAGACTTAGTGAGTGTGAGTTTGTCCCCATAGGATAGCAGGGTGGAGCAACCAACAAGTCTTCTGTAAATACTTTTAATCATAGGACCATGTCTTCTAGCTTTGGTTTGAGTAGGCTGAGAGGTAAACCAAGGTAAGTGAAAGGTCGACTGCCAATAGTACATCCCAAGTTGTTAGCCAGAAGGTGCATCTTGTACTCAGGTGTGTTGATTGGAATCATTGCAGACTTTTCAAAGTTAATCCTTAAACTAGTTTAAGCAGTGAAATGCATCAGAAGACTCTTGAGCTCCTCTAATTGAATTCTGCATGCAGGCATGATTAGGACTGTGTCATTAGCATATTGAATCACTGGAAAATCAGGGCAGGGGTGCAAGAGGTTTTGAGATGAGGTCTGTCACCACTACTTTGTTTAGAATTGTTTGGAGCAGATCAGCAGCAAGTACAAATAGGAGTGGGGATAAAGGGTCTCCTTGTCTGACACTCTTTTGCAGAGGAATTGTTTTCTTGGCACACCATTGAGAAGCACTAAAGAGAAGCTAGATTTGCAAATCATATCCATCCACATGAGCCATCTAGGTCCAAATCCTCTAGCAATTAAAATATCTTGATGGTTTGATGCTCAATCATATCAAAGGCCTTCTCAAAGTCTAACTTGAGGATTATCAACTCTTTATTAGAAATTTTTCACTGATGGAGATACTCATAAGCCCAGGCCAAGCAGTCTTGGATAGATCTTGATTTTAGGAACCCATATTGATTTGTATGAATCAGTTTCAGAATTACTATTTGTAATCTATTGGCAAGCAGCTTAGTGATAATCTTTATGGAACAATTGAGTAAAGAAATGGGCCTGAAATCATTTGGTGTAACTGGTGCATCTTTTTCTGGAATGAGTGTAATATAAGAACTATTGATGCTCTACAAACTGATGGCCCCTTTGAAGAAATCATCTATTAATGCATAGAAATCTGGGGAAATGATGTCCCAGCAGAATTTAACAAAGTCAGTGTTGAATCCATCTGGAAAAGGGGCTTTATCAGAAGGCAGGTTCTGAACCACTTTATAAATTTCATCTTTAGAGAAAGGTTGCTCCAGAACTGAGAGATTAGTACTCCTGTCAATCAAAGTATCCAAATCAAGGAGATTGAAAGTAGGAGCGGATGTGTGTAGGATCGAAAGTAGGTCTAGAGGGGGGGATTAGACTACTTGACCCAAAAAAATCTAGCCTTTTCCCAATTTTAAGTCTTGGCGGATTTTAGCAACTTAGCACAAGTCAAGCAATCAACCTACACATGCGATTCTAAGAGAGTAGCAGCGGAAAGTAAAACATTGCATATGAAGGTAAAGGGAAGATTTTTGAGAAGGCAAACACAATGTAGACACGGAGATTTTTGGCGAAGTTTGGATAGGTGTTGCTATCATACATCCACGTTGATGGAGACTTCAACCCACAAAGGGTAACAGTTGCGCGAGTCCACAGAGGGCTCCACCCACGAAGGG
The DNA here is from genome assembly GCF_018294505.1 of Triticum aestivum. Lineage (NCBI taxonomy): Eukaryota > Viridiplantae > Streptophyta > Magnoliopsida > Poales > Poaceae > Triticum > Triticum aestivum. The sequence goes on along the minus strand of NC_057810.1, from coordinate 460,828,182 downwards.
TCCACGAAGAAGCAACCATGTCTATCCCACCATGGCCATCGCCCATGAAGGACTTGCCTCACTCGGGTAGATCTTCATGAAGTAGGCGATCTCCTTGCCCTTACAAACTCCCTGGTTCAACTCCACAATCTTGACGGAGGCTCCCAAGTGACACCTAACCAATAGGAGACACCACTCTCCAAAAGGTAATAGATGGTGTGTTGATGATGAACTCCTTGCTCTTGTGCTTCAAATGATAGTCTCCCCAACACTCAACTCTCACTCACAGATTTGGCTATGGTGGAAAGATGATTTGAGTTGAAAGCAACTTGGGGAAGGCTAGAGATCAAGATTCTTGTGGTTGGATTGGAATGTCTTGATCTCAACACATAAGTAGGTGGTTCTCTCTCAAAAAATGAGTGGTCGAAGTGTAGGCACGTTTTGATGGCTCTCTCTTGAATAGAGAAGGGGTGGAGGGGTATATATAGCCTCCACACAAAATCTAACCGTTACACACATTTGACCCAACTCGGTCAGACCGAATAGATGAACTCGGTGAGACCGATTCAGTTCAAAATGTGAACATTAGGATTCTCGGTGGGACTGACATGATCAACTTGGTGGGACCGATGTGTTAGGGTTAGGGAAAGACCTCATCTCGGTGTGACCGATTGCATGAACTCGGTGAGACCGATTTCAGCAATAAGAAAACAGAGAGTTGGTCAGGAAAACTTGGTGGGACCGATCGCTCATTTCGATAAGACCAAAATGTTACGGAGGGAAACAAAGAGTTTGCATTGCGAACTCGGTGGGACCGATCGCTCATTTCTGTGGGACCGAAATGTTACGAAGGGAAACAGAGAGTTTGCATTGTCAGCTCGGTGAGACCGAGATACCTATCAGTGAGACCGAATTGATTAGGATTTCTTGAAGTGGCTATGACAAAGGAACTCGGTGGCGCCGAATAGATCAAATCGGTGGGCCCGAGTTTGACTTAGGTTTTGGACATATTTGGAATTGAGAAAGTGGTTGAGGGCTTTGGATCATATCACTAAGCATTTTGAGCAAGTAGACCATTAAGCAACACCTCATCCCCTTTTAATAGTATTGGCTTTTCCTATGGACTCAATGTGATCTTGGATCACTAAAATAGAAAAGAAGAGTCTTGAGCTTTTGCCAATCTTTGTCCTTAGAATTTTGAGGGGTCCACATCTCTAGTCCATGCCATGCCAATCATTGAACTTCTTGAAATATTTAACTTGGAAAGATATTAGTTCAATGAGCTATATGTTGTTATGAATTACCAAAACCACCCGAGGATTACTTGCACTCTCTGTCTCCCCCTTTTTGGTAATTGATGACAACATATAGATCAAAGCTTCGACAAATGATAATATGATTGAAATACATCATCGCTTTGAGAAGTATGTGATAAGCAAGAGCTCCCTCTAATTTTGTGCATTGTTTAAAATTTGCTTTTGAATGCAAATGCGTAATCGATTAGGATCATGGGTTACTCTTCCATGTCACATACATCTTGGTGGAGTGCTCAAAATGATAGAATGTAACAAATGCACTCATCACCAAGGCAAAACATGATTGATCATACACAAGTATTAAGATATCATCATGCAAGCACACATTAAAGCATAATATGATCAAACACATGATCATAAAATTATCTCACACAGAAGCACAAATATTGTAGCAAGCAAACGATCAAACAAACAAGTACCAAGAGAAGCGAACAAAAGGAAAAATGCTCTCTCTCTCGAAGCCTAATGATCTATACACTTTCCCCCCTTTGGCAACAAGTTACCAAAAATCTTGAAAATGCATAGTGCTATGCGACACTCTAGGCACGATCTATGGGAACTCCTAAAGTGGTCTTCGGGTTGGTTGCTCCGGTGTGCGTAGATGTGATAATCCCCAAGTGCAAGGAATCATCGTAGCAATTTCCAAAGGTGGAAGTGATAAGTATGGAGTGTCGAACCCACAAGGAGCTAAAGGTAATATCAATATTCTCTCAAGTCCTATCTGCCACTGATATGACTCTACGTACACTGAATGTTTGCTTCCAACTAGAAATGAGAAATAAAATTACATTGTGGGTATGAAGAGGATGTACTTTACGACCAAACTTATCTCCTACCGAATTGTATGAAAATATTGTCATCGCAGACCTTCGGCTTCCACCTCCGAACCAAAAAAAGTTGGAGTGTTTCTGCATACTATGTTAACAGTAAACATTTGGTATTGTCAGAAACCAGGCATTCCGGTCAGATTGCTCAAACAGACAAACTGTGATCGGCGGAGTTATGTTATATTACTTTTTAAGGTAAGAAACATCTTCCAAGAAAATTAGTTCCGTTAGGGGTTCCTTTTCTTAGGCTGGGCTTGTATCTGAAGTACAGATAGCCGCTTATTATATTATTCTGAAAACATCCTGTCGAATATGTGCCGCCCAAATATTCTCTTAAGAACACTAGCTTTCGGCTTCACCCGTCTGAGGTACAGCACTAGATAACCCGGTTGTAACAATCGCAGAGGTGCTCCCTTTACACCCTAGCTGAACAATCGGGAATGTAGGTATAAGCACAGGAGCGACGCAACCTAGCTTGGCAAAAACTTAAGTCATAGAGGTGCATAAAATGGCAGAAACAACAGATAGTACGGAAAAAAGAAGCTTTTAAGCTTTGCAATAAAATGCTTCTTTCAAAAGAAGGCCCCATGTATGGTGGGATGTATACATTTGAAGATGCATACCCCCAAGAATGCAGTTTATCTGAACTTACAATATAATAAGGGCGGGTTAAAGAGGGTAAAAAGAAAAAGAAAATGGAAAGAAGAAACCTAATTTTTAACTTAGACATGAGGGGGCCGAATTATGCGTAGAATCTTCGGAGCTGGGCGGCATTCCATGGGTTCGGCTCAAGGCGATTATCCTCTGCATTACAAAGGCGATAGGCTCCTCCAGTAAGGACTTCATCAATAATGAAGGGGCCCTCCCATTTGGGTTTGAGCTTATCATTTTTCTTCTCCAGGAGGCATAGAACAAGTTCTCCAATGTTATATGTTTTAGCCTGCACTTCTCTGCTTTGGTAACGTCTAGCCTGTTGTTGATAAAATGCGGAGCGGGCCTTAGTTACATCGTGCTCCTCTTCTAGTCCATCCAGGTCGTCCTGCCGATCAAGTTCAGCTTCTTTATCTTCGTACATGCGCACTCTAGGTGAGTCATGAATAATATCAGAGGGTAATACGACTTCAATGCCATACACCATAAAGAAGGGTGTGTATCCGGTCGTTCGATTGGGTGTCATCCGGAGTCCCCATACGGAATTGAGTTCCTTAACCCAGTGCTTATCCGATTCTCGTAAAAAGTGCATGAGTCTTGGTTTGATACCACTCATAATCAAACCATTGGCCCGTTCGACTTGGCCGTTCATTTGGGGGTGGTATACGGATGCATAGTCGAGTTTAATGCCCAACTTGGCACACCAGGTTTTCACCTCATTAGCTGTGAAGTTAGAGCCATTGTTAGTGATGATACTATGTGGGACACCATAACAGTGGACTACGCCTGATATAAAATCGATTACTGGTTCGGCCTCAGCTGTTTTAACTGGCTTGGCTTCTATCCATTTAGTGAATTTATCGACCATGAGCAGTAGGTATTTCTTTTTGTGGCTTCCCCCTTTAAGGGGTCTGACCATGTCAAGCCCCCAGACCGCAAAGGGCCAAGTAATGGGGATTGTTCTTAATGCAGTGGGAGGCATGTGGCTCTGATTGGCGAAGAGTTGGTAGCCCACGCAGCGTTGGACAAGGTCTTGAGCATCAGCTCGAGCCGTAGGCCAGAAAAGCCTGTCCGGAACACCTTGCTTACAAGGGCGTGTGCTGCAGCGTGATGATCGCCGAGACCGGCATGTATCTCTCCCAAGAGCTGCCTTCCCTCCTCTTCGGAGATACACCTTTGAAGAACTCCGGTTGTACTTCTTTTATATATAGTTCGCCTTCGTGTACTTTGAAGGCTTTGGAGCGCCAAACTATGCATCATGCTTCGTTTTGATCATCGGGGAGCTCTTGCCTATTGAGGTCGGCTGTAAGGTTCGGTCCAAGGGGCGATAACAGCCATGATCTCATGAGCTGAGGGTGTTATCTTGATATCCGAACCCCTGACATTGTCCGGATTGTGTTGAGCGGTTGGGGGTGTGATCAGGTCTGCATTGCCGTGGCCGCTCTCACCTTGCCACACCATGGAAGGCTTGAAAAGATGTTCCACAAAGGTGTTGGGTGGCACTGGGTCGCGTTTAGCGCCCATACGAGCAAGGATGTCGGCTGCCTGATTACTTTCCCGTGTGACATGATGGAACTCAACTCCGTCGAACCGAGCAGACATTTTCAATATGGCGTTTCGGCATGCCATCATTTTCGGGTCCTTCACATAAAACTCTCCATTGACCTATGTAATTGTGAGGTTCAAATCACCGCGCACCTCCAAGCGTTGTATGCCCATGGAGACAGCCATATAAAGACCGTGCAGCTGCGCCTCATACTCGGTTACGTTATTAGAGTCCATATACATGATTTGTAATACATAGAGGACTGTGTCCCCTGTGGGGGATGTGAGGATTACGCCAGCCCCCAGTCCGGCCAGCATTTTGGAGCCATCAAAGTACATGACCCAATTAGAATAGGAGTTGTACTCTTTAGGGAGTTCAGCTTTCGTCCATGCGGCTAAAAAGTTGGCCAACACCTGGGATTTAATAGCCCGGCGTGGCTTGTATATGATCTCAAACAGTAATAGCTCGATGGCTGAAAGCACAAGTGCTCCCTAGGTGGTTTTGGTAATTAATGTCAACATATCTCTTGTTGGACTAACACTTTTATCTAGTATTTTTCAGACAAGTTCAACATTGGAGTGGCATGGACTAAAGGATGTGGGAACTCCTTCAAGATGCTAAGGACAAAGGATTGACTCAAGCTTCAAGCTCAAGACTCTTCATCTTACATTTTAGTGATCCAAGATCACATTGAGTCTATAGGAAAAGCCAATACTATCAAGGAGGGATGAGGTGTTGCTTAATGAGCCTCTTGCTTCATGTGCTTAGTGATATGCTCCAAAACCCACAGCTACTTTCTCACATCCACAAATGACCTAAACCCAAAGCCAAAATCGGCCATACCGATTCTTTCTATCCGGCGCCACCGAATTTGGATGTCTGAGCCACTGCCACAAACCCTAGGCAAATCGGTCTTACTGATAGGGATCTCGGTCTCACCGAGATGGGATTGTAATCTCTCTGTTTATGTCCATTATCAAAATCGGTCTCACCGAGTTTGAGCAATCGGTACTACCAAGATTACAATGCAAACTCTCTGGTTAAATTATTACCAAAATCGGTCCCACCGAGTTTGTGTAATCGGTCTCACTGAGATTACGTTATGCCCTAACCCTAACCGAGTTGGTCCTACCGAGTTGCATCTCGGTCCCACCGAAAATCCTAACGGTCACTAGGTTTACTAAATCGGTCCGATCGAGTCTGTTGAATCGGTCCCACCGAGTTTGGTAAATTGTGTGTAACGGTTAGATTTTGTGTGGAGGCTATATATAACCCTCCACCTCCTCTTCATTCGTGGAGAGAACCATCAGAACAAGCCTGCACTTCCAGCATCCTATTTCTGAGAGAGAACTACCTACTCATGTGTTGAGGCCAAGATATTCCATTCCTACCATATGAATCTTGATCTCTAGCCTTCCCCAAGTTGCTTTCCACTCAAATCTTCTTTCCACCAGATCCAAATCCTATGAGAGAGAGTTGAGTGTTGGGGAGACTATCATTTGAAGCACAAGAGCAAGGAGTTCATCATCAACGCACCATTTGTTACTTCTTGGAGAGTGGTGTCTCCTAGATTGGCTAGGTGTCTGTAACGCCCCAAGACCGACGCTCCAGAAGACTTCCAGCTATTCCGAGTTTCGTCGTGTGATTTGTTTTATTTGTTGCATTCATCCTTGCATCATGTGCATTGCATCATGTCATCATGCCATCATATCATTAATTTTTAAAACCTCAACTAAATAAATTGTATGGATTTTTCGATCCATTTAAATCGAGGGACTCACATGGTGACTTCTCTTTATAACATATCCTCCAATATTAGGGAGCTATATTAAATATTCCACTATTTTGGAATCACCAAAACACACTTACAAAATAATTTCGTTCCTTTTCTGCTTCAAGTTTGGTCTCCAACCTTGCCAATATTTATTTCATCATTTTCCGGAGCTCCACCAAAAATCCAAACATTTTTGGACCTTCCCAAACCTCACTTCCTATTCAAATCATTTGAATTTAAATCAAATGAGTTTGAATTTAATCTTTCAATCATGGCCTTTCTATTTTTCTCGGAACAAACTCATTTTTGCGAGTCCGGAAAAATTATCCCCATGTCCTACTTCTTCCCCTAACCCCTCTTTCTTTTCTTTCCTATCTCTGTTTTGTTTTTATTTTCTTTAGAGAGAGAGAGAAGGAGCCCAACAGCCTGGGCCTCCCATCCTCCCGCGCCGGCCCAAGGCCAAGGCCCATCCATTCCTGCCCAGTCCCTCCTAACCCTAACTCTCTGCCCGATCCGCTAAACATCTCTCCCTCGAACCCCCCTCCTCGTCCTCCCTCAGCGCCGCACTCGATCCCCATCGCACGCATGCTCGCATCGCCAGGGAGAGCCCCGCTCCTCCCGATCCACCTGGCCCTTCCTCCTCCTGCATCGAGCGCCGCCCCGTCTCCGCTCGCCGCGCCCTGCTTCTCCTCCCGAGCCCCGCGACCACGCCCCTGCCGGCCCCGCGCCCGGCCTCCGCAACACCACCTAGAGACCAACTCCGGCGGCCCCGTCGCCTCTGCACGCGATCCCCTCGCTGCCCTCCTCCTTGGTCCGGCCCGAAGCCACCGCCGCGCCAAGTCCCGCGGCCGTTGTCCCTGCCCAGCGACCCCCTGCACATCGAGGCCTCCGTGCACCTCTTGCTCCGTCGCCCGCCTCCCCTGCGACCTGGGCGCTCATCCCCGTCTTCCCGGCCTCGTCCGTGCCCCCTAGTTGCCTTTGTCCGCTTCGAGCAGCAGCAGCTCGTCGCTCAGCGCCATGGCCACCCGCGCCTTCCTCTGCTTCCTCTACGGCGACCAGGGGCCCCATCGTCGTCACGCCCTTTCGCCACCACTAGAGCCTGCTGCCGCCACCACCGGACCTGGCTATCCCTCGCCAGGGTCCTCCCCTGCCGCGCCTCGGTCCCTGCTGGAGCTCCCCTGCTCCTGCCGTTCCTCTGCTACAAGCCGACCCCCACCTTCCGTTTCGGCCAATGCAGTTCGCCCAAGTTCCTGCTCAGCATCGTCATCGCTCACGAGGCCCCTTGTGATGTTTTGTGTTGGACCGTCAAGATCTGCAAGATCGACTACATGGACGCCAAGACCATCCCAGGACCGCCAAGCATCGTCTCTATGATTTTTGCCAAGTACCACAACGACGTGTCAAGTACCTCTACCGTCGTCTTCGGAAACGCCAAGTACCCCTACGCACGAAGACGCCAAGTTCGTTTCGGGATTCATCAAGTACCGCTACCGATGGCTCGAACGACTACGAAACGAGATGTACCTCTACCGACGCCGCGAATGACTACTTCCACGACGTCCCGTGAACGCCTACTTCCTCTACATCGTACCGAACTCGATCCGCCCCGAAAACGCACGCTTCAAAGGTATAACCCCGAGATGACCGATCGTGATCGAATGCATGTGTTGTATGAGATGTACGATATGTTTGCACCGTGCCCGTTTGCTTCATGCACGTTCCTCCTCGTTCGCCATGCCGATGAACCGTGGGAACCCGGTAACCGGGATCACCCCACCATCTCTAGCATGTTCCGCACATCCGCACGCCTCCTTTTGCACCGGTATCTCCATGAGTTACCGGGACCGAAATGTTGCCGTGGCACCATTTTTGTGTCGCCGCCGTGGCACCCTTTTTGTTCCGCCATGGTGACCAAATGCTTCATAACATGCTCATGTCAACATTTTCATAAAATTGCATAAAACTTGTATATGTCATCTGCATCATGATAACAACATTTAAAATGTTTAAAATTGTTGCTTGCCTTAAATTGCTAAATGATATGGGGATTCTCCGGAATTGTTGTTTGTTGCTTCCGGCCTCATTTAACCTTGACTAGATAGGTAGTTTTCATTTGCTTCACCCTCTTGCCATGCTTAACAACATTTAATATTGTTGGGTACATAAACGGGATCAAACTAAATAACTTATCGTGGTGTTTCGTCAATATGCAGTTACATATTGAGCTCCATTTAATTTGTAGGATTGTTTGTGCACTTTGCCATGCCTCATTAAACCGAACATGCATCATACTTGATTGTGCTTCATGCCATGTTTATGTGATGGTTGTTTACTATGTTGTTTGTTTCTTTCCGGGTTGCTTCTCTCATTAGCTTCGGTTTCGTTCCGGAGTTGTGAGGATTCGTTCGTCTACGACCGTTTGTCTTCTTCTTGGACTCGTTCTTCTTCCTTGTGGGATTTCAGGTAAGATGATCATACCCTCGAAATCACTACTATCTTTGCTATGCTAGTTTGCTCGCTCTTGCTATGCCAATGCTACGATGCCTACCATTTGCTTGTTAGCCTCCCAAATTGCCATGTCAAACCTCTAACCCACCATGTCCTAGCAAACCGTTGATTGGCTATGTTACCGCTTTGCTCAGCCCCTCTTATAGCGTTGTTAGTTGCAGGTGAAGATTGAAGTTTGTTCCTTGTTGGAAGATGGAGATGTTGTTCCTTGTTGGAACATGTTTACTTGTTGGGATATCACAATATATCTTATTTAATTAATGCATCTATATACTTGGTAAAGGGTGGAAGGCTCGGCCTTATGCCTGGCGTTTTGTTCCACTCTTGCCGCCCTAGTTTCCGTCATATCGGTGTTATGTTCCCGGATTTTGCGTCCCTTACGCGGTTGGGCTATAATGGGAACCCCTTGACAGTTTGCCTTAAGTAAAGCTCTTCCAGCAATGCCCAACCTTGGTTTTACCATTTGCCACCTAGCCTTTTCTTTCCCTTGGGTTCTTCAGACTCAAGGGTCATCTTATTTAACCCCCCCGGGCCAGTGCTCCTCTGAGTGTTGGTCCGAACTGGGCAGCCTGCGGGGCCACCTCGGGGAAACTTGAGGGTTGGTTTTACTCGTAGCTTGACCTATCTGAGTGTGCCCTGAGAAAGAGATATGTGCAGCTCCTATCGGGATTTGTCGGCACATTCGGGCGGTGTTGCTGGTTTAGTTTTACCCTGTCGAAATGTCTTGTTGTACCGGGATACCGAGTCTGATCGGAGTGTCCCGGGTGGAGGTCTATTCCTTCGTTGACCGTGAGAGCTTGTCATGGGCTAAGTTGGGACACCCCTGCAGGGATTTGAACTTTCGAAAGCCGTGCCCGCGGTTATGGGCAGATGGGAATTTGTTAACGTCCGGTTGTAGAAAACCCGAAGTTGACCTTAATTAAAATACATCAACCGCGTGTGTAACCGTGATGGTCTCTTCCGGCGGAGTCCGGGAAGTGAACACGGTGTTGGAGTTATGCTTGACGTAGGTTGCTATAGGATCACTTCTTGATCATACTTTTATCGACCGTGCTTTGCCTTCTCTTCTCGCTCTCATTTGCGTATGTTATCCACCATATATGCTAGTCGCTTGCTGCAGCTCCACCTCATTACTCCATCCTTCCTATAAGCTTAAATAGTCTTGATCTCGCGGGTGCGAGATTGCTGAGTCCCCGTGGCTCACAGATACTTCCAAAAACCAGTTTGCAGGTGCCTATGTTACCGTGCAGATGACGCAACCAAGCTCAAGGAGGAGCTCGATGAAGATCTTGCCCTTTGTGTTGTTTCGTTCTAGTTGATCAGTAGTGGAGCCCAGTTGGGGTCGATCGGGGACCTTTGTCGCATTTGGGGTTCTTCTTTTATTTTGGTTCCGTAGTCGGACCTTGATTGTATCTTGATGATGTAATGCTTATTCATGTAATTGTGTGAAGTGGCGATTGTAAGCCAACTATGTATCTCTTTCCCATATGTATTACATGGGTTGTGTGAAGATTACCTCACTTGCGACATTGCTTTCAATGCGGTTATGCCTCTAAGTCGTGCTTCGACACGTGGGAGATATAGCCGCATCGAGGGCGTTACAGTGTCACTTGGGAGCCTCCGACAAGATTGTGGAGTTAAACCAAGGAGTTTGTAAGGGCAAGGAGATCGCCTACTTCGTGAAGATCTACCGCTAGTGAGGCAAGTCCTTCGTGGGCGACGACCATGGTGGGATAGACAAGGTTGCTTCTTCGTGGACCCTTCTTGGGTGGAGCCCTCCATGGACTCGCGCAACCGTTACCCTTCGTGGGTTGAAGTCTCCATCAACATGGATGTACGATAGCACCACCTATCGGAACCACGCCAAAAACATCCATGTCTCCAATTGCGTTTGAATCCTTCAAAACCCTTCCCTTTACATTCTTGCAAGTTGCATGCTTTACTTTCCGCTGCTCATATACTCTTTGCATGCTTGCTTGCTATGTGTTGTGAATGTTAAATTTGTGCCTAAACTCCACTTAAACTTAAAAGGGCTAAAAACTGCAACTTTGGTACTTAGTGTCTAAGCACCCCCCCTCTAGACACCTCTTCTCAAGGTCCTACAAGTGGTATCAGAGCTTTGGTCTCCATTGCCTTGGTTTAATCACCATTGGAGGAAGATGGATGAGTCTACTTTGGGGAGTCTTAGACATAGAGTGCCTATTCTTGATGGAGAGTATTTTCATGAGTGGAAAAATGAGATGCTTGTAATTTTCAATCAATATCATTTGAACAAGTACATTGCTAGTCCTTGTGCACCTTGTGTTGATCCTATGCATCCTACCCTTGATGAGTCTATTGACATGATTAGGAATGTTAGAACTGTCAATCTTATCACTAGAGGCTTGCCTAGAAACTTGATTATAAAACTACCTACTCTTGAGTGTGCCTACACTATATGGAAATTTCTTGAGGAACGATTTCCAGATTATTCTTTGAAAAATCTTGATGAAATTCTCCATAAGTCTATTGCCTTGAGTAAGATGAATACTAGTGATCCTATGTTTGGTGATCGTTTATTTGAGCTTACAAATCTTATGCGTGCCAAAGGAAATGTTGGAATTATTAGCGATATTATTTCCGAAGCCACTAGAATTCATAAGCAAGATTATTGTCAAACTCATACTAATGAATCACTTTCACTAGGAATTGATCCACCACATGACGATGTTGAACATGGATACTATGATGAGGATGATGATGATGACTTTGATCTTGATGATGCAATGAGACATTTTGGTCTTATGGCAAATCTTTGGGGATATATGGCAGGAGGAAAGGAATGGGTTCTTGATAGTGGATGTACCGATCACATGACCGGAGATAAAGACATGTTTCGTGAGCTTGCTAAAAATGATAGTCCTCGAAAGTATGTCACTTTTGGTGACAACTCAAAGGGTAAGGTGGTTGGCCTCGGTAAGGTGGCCATCTCACATGATAGCCTCATTCAGAATGTTATGCTCGTTGAATCTCTTGGATACAACTTACTTTCTGTATCTAGACTTGCTGATTTCGGTTTCAATGTCCTATTTACTGAAGTAGATTGCCAAGTGTTTCGTCGAGACAATCATAAAATGGTCTTTACCGGCATACGTAGAGGTGATCTATACATTGTTGATTTCACTAAAAAGGCTCAACCTAAAACTTGCTTCATTGCTAAATCCTCAAAAGGTTGGTTATGGCATAGACGACTAGGTCACGTTGGCATGAGAAACCTTGACAAGCTTATTAAAGGAAATCATATCCTTGGAGTTAATGATGTCATATTTGATAAGGATAGACTTTGCAGTGCTTGTCAAGCAGGTAAACAGGTTGGAGGAAGGCATCCCGTGAATAACATCATGACCACAAGGAGGCCACTTGAGCTACTTCACATGGATCTCTTTGGTCCCAACTCTTACAAGAGCCTCGGTGGAAATTCTTTTGGTCTAGTTATAGTTGATGATTTTTCAAGATTTACGTGGGTGTTCTTTCTCGATGATAAATCGCAGGTCCAAAAGATCTTCAAAAACTTCGCTAGGAAGGCCCAAAATCAATTTGAAGTGAAGATAAAGAAGGTTCGCAGCGACAATGGAACGGAGTTCAAGAACGCAAATGTTGACACCTTTCTTGACGAAGAAGGGATTTCACACGAGTTCTCGGCTACGTACACACCTCAACAAAATGAGGTTGTTGAGAGGAAGAACCGGACGCTCGTCAAAATGGCGAGAACGATGCCTGATGAGTACAAGACGCCGAAGCACTTTTGGGCAGAAGCGGTTGAGATAGCTTGTCATGCAACAAATCGCTTGTATCTTCACAAGCTACTCGGCAAGACGGCATACGAGCTCCTCACCGGTAACAAAACCCAAGTTGGATACTTTCGAGTATTCAGCTCAAAGTGCTACATTCTTGATAAGCATCGTCGTTCTAAATTTGCTCCTAAGTCTCATGAAGGTTTCCTACTAGGTTATGGCTCAAACTCTCACACATACCGTGTCTACAACAATTTCACCCGAAAGGTTGAAGAGACGGTAGATGTGAAGTTTGATGAATCTAACGGCTCGCAAGTAGAGCAACTGCCAATTGATGTAGGAGACAAAGATCCTTCAGAAGCAATCCAAGACTTGTCTATTGGCAAGGTTCGTCCAACAGAGGTGAAGGAGAGTACCTCGTCTGTCCAAGTGGAAGCTTCTACTTCACGACAAGGTGAATCAAGAGTTGACACGGAAGCATCCACAAGTAGGACACACCAAGATGAAGAAAACGAGGAAGTGCATCAAGAACGTCAACAACCTCCTTCTGCACCACGACAAGAGAACGACAATGCCAACAATGAAGAAGAAGAAGAAGAAGAAGATGTTCAACCAAGATCCAAGCAAAAGATTTCACGATTCGAGCAAGAATTGCTAAAGACCATCCCGTCGAGCAAATCTACAATGATATTCAAACCGGGAGAATCACTCGCTCCAAAACTCGTTTAGCTAACTTTTGTGGAAACTATTCTTTCATCTCTAGCATTGAACCTATGAAGGTTGAAGAAGCATTGGAAGATCTGGATTGGATAAACGCTATGCATGAAGAGCTACACAACTTTGAAAGAAACCAAGTTTGGACATTGGTTGAGAAGCCCGACAACAACCACAATATCATCGGTACCAAATGGGTGTTTCGCAACAAACAAGATGAAGATGGACAAGTTGTTCGCAACAAAGCACGTCTCATCGCCCAGGGCTACACACAAGTTGAAGGTATGGACTATGGTGAGACTTATGCTCCTATTGCTAGACTTGAGTCTATTCGCATCTTACTTGCCTATGCTAATCACCATGATATCACATTGTACCAAATGGACATTAAAAGTGCTTTTCTAAATGGTGAAATAGAGGAGGAAGTTTATGTTAAACAACCTCCCGGCTTTGTCAATCCTAAGAAACCAAATCATGTTTACAAACTTCACAAAGCTCTTTATGGTCTTAAACAAGCTCCTAGAGCTTGGTACAAATGCTTAACTAAGTTTCTACTTGGAAAGGGATTTGAAATTGGGAAAATTGATTCTACTCTTTTCACTAAAAGGGTTAATGGAGAATTATTTGTATGCCAAATTTATGTTGATGATATCATATTTGGATCAACTAACCCTCATTTTAGTGAGAAGTTTGGAAAGCTAATGTCGGAGAAGTTTGAGATGTCAATGATGAGTGAACTCAAATTCTTTCTTGGGTTGCAAATAAAGCAAACTAAGGAAGGTACTTTTTTCTCTCAAAGGAAGTACACTAAGGACTTATTCAAGAAGTTCAATATGCAAGAATGCAAAGGTATGACTACACCCATGCCTACTAGTGGACATCTTGATTTGACCAAAGATGGTGAACCGGTTGATCAAAAGGTTTATCGCTCTATGATTGGTTCATTGTTATACCTATGTGCTTCACGTCCCGATATTATGCTAAGTGTGTGCATGTGTGCAAGATATCAAGCTGCTCCTAAAGAATGTCATCTTAAGGCTGTGAAAAGGATAGTGAGATACTTAATACATACACCAAATTTTGGCATTTGGTATCCTAAGAGGGCCTCTTTCGATCTTGTTGGCTACTCTGACTCAGACTATGCCGGAGACAAGGTTGATAGAAAGTCCACTTCGGGTACTTCTCAATTTCCTGGTAGATCTCTTGTGTCTTGGTCCTCCAAGAAACAAAACTCGGTATCCTTATCCACCGCCGAAGCAGAGTACATTGCCGCTGGTTCAAGTTGTGCTCATTTACTTTGGATGACCCAAACTCTTAAAGATTATGGGATATATGTGAAACATGTTCCATTGCTTTGTGACAATGAAAGTGCTATCAAAATTGGTCATAATCCTGTGCAACATTCTCGAACTAAGCATATTGAAGTTTGTCATCATTTCATTCGAGATCATGTTGCTAAGGGTGACATTGATCTTAAGCATGTTCGCATCGAAAAGCAATTAGCGGATATATTCACTAAACCTCTTGATGAGAAAGTGTTTTGCAGGTTGAGAGGAGAATTGAACATCATAGATGCTTCAAACTTGGAGTAGAAACTACATTGGATACATGCAAGACATGGGCTTATGACTAATCCTTGATATTTCTCTTATGATGAAAATCTTATGTCCTGGACATATTTGCATCTTGCATGTTATCTAACCCATGTATGTACTTGGTTGAATCAATTTCCATGAGATTGTAACCTACTCACATCTTGAGAAATCTCTACATCACCAAGTCTCTATACAAAGGTGGTTGAAGACAAGGAAGCACGAAACCATTCAAACATATCCTTTGACCAATTCTATGTTGAGCTTCATGATTGTCATTTTTGGATAAACAAGTGCTCTTCCTTGCAAGAACTAATCCATGTAGGTAGATGGACTCAAATTCCAAGTGGTTCTCCCAACTCTTGATGAGCTACATCAACCTTGAGAAACCCACACAAGTTCAACTACATGATCAACACCACCAACCAAGGTATGTTATTCCATCTTAGAGAAGCTTTACTCCGAGACATGAGCTAAAGCAACTCGACAAGATGTGAATACATCAAGATGCTTAAACGAAAAATGGTAACCCCATTTTGAGCTTAAACGATGAGTATGACCTATGATCAAGTGATCTCACTTGACTCCTAAGTCAATATACTTTAACATAGGTGACTTTGTGCCGACCATCTCTAGATGAAGTTCTCTTGTGTTCGTCTCTGTGTTTTTGCATTTGTCTCATGCATATTTGTTTCCCCCTACAAAAAAAACTTCATCTAGTTTCTTTCTTTTCTGTTTGCTCTGCATTCTATGCATCAATTCATTGCATATCATTTAGTTAATTCCTTGCAAATCTTTGTGAGATCTTATTAGTCTAGTGAGCTGAGGTGACAAGTGTTTTCTCTGCGATGAACTCGGTTCCACCGATTAGTTATTTTTGGTCCAACCGAATTCTTTCGGTACAACCAAAGCATACAACTCGGTGCCACCGATTTCACCACAGGAAAAACAGTTTGCCACTTATTCTATGTTTCGTCTATTCCAGCTTCACTCAATGAATCTTGTCCTCTAACAAGCATCACATTTTTATCAAGTGCTTTATGTTGTGACTCAAGGATCAAACCCATTCACGACAAATTCCAAAGGGAGAGAGAAAGATCATCTTTATCAAGCCCTTCTTGGAAATTGATGTCAAAGGGGGAGAGAGAGATCACATCAAAGCTTATCATTTTAGAGAGAGTATCACCTTCTTAGGGGGAGAGAGAGAGATCTCCAGGGGGAGAGAATACTAGTAGAAAATATTTCTCAAGGATCCCAGATGCTTGGTGTTCAAGAGGAGAGATGCCACATGTCTTCTTGAGGGGAAAGACATGTTCATATGTGCTTACTTGCATTAGTTTGCATTAGCTCTGTTCATTTATATCTTTCAGTTCTGATTTTCTATTCCCTATCTTCTCCCAGTATCCCATGTTAGATTCAGGGGGAGCAAGACATCTAAGGGAAAGAAATCAGTCAAATTCATTGTATATCTATACTCTTGGGGACATGTCTAATCAAATGTGGTACTTAGTACTCACTCTCTACATGTCATCCCAGTCTTGGTATTCTTGTGGTTTCTTCTGTTTGCTCTGGCTAGTAGATGTATCTGTGTTATCTAACCTTGTTTACACAGGTTCATTCCATCCTAAGCCTACTCAAGACTACAAGGTAAGTATATGCATCACAATCATGTGTATGAGGAATTCTTGCTGATGTACATACTGTTTGCAAGAAGGACTCATGGGCACGAAGGTAATTCCTTTAATACTTTTTTCTCTGATGCATATGGCCAAGATACATGTAACACATTGCCTGCTCTATCATGGTTATGCTCTCACATGCTTCTATATTTCATATTCACATGATTGCATACATGTAGGGGGAGCCTATGCTTGTTACATGTCTTTACAAAGCTTTACTTGCTATTCTTCATATCCTTATCTAAAGCTTTGATGTATGTTGCCATCAATTACCAAAAAGGGGGAGATAGCCATATGAAGACCATGCAGCTGCGCCTCATACTCGGTTGCGTTATTAGAGTCTGTATACATGATTTGTAATACGTAGCGGATTGTGTCCCCAGTGGGGGATGTGAGGATTACGCCAGCCCCCAGTCCGGCCATCATTTTGGAGCCATCAAAGTACATGACCCAATTAGAATAGGAGTTGTACTCTTTAGGGAGTTCAGCTTCCGTCCATTTGGCTAAAAAGTCAGCCAACACCTGGGATTTAATAGCCCGGCGTGGCTTGTATATGATCTCGAACGGTAATAGATCGATGGCTGAAAGCACAAGTGCTCCCTAGGTGGTTTTGGTAATTAATGTCAACATATCTCTTGTTGGACTAACACTTTTATCTAGTATTTTTCAGACAAGTTCAACATTGGAGTGGCATGGACTAAAGGATGTGGGAACTCCTTCAAGATGCTAAGGACAAAGGATTGGCTCAAGCTTCAAGCTCAAGACTCTTCATCTTACATTTTAGTGATCCAAGATCACATTGAGTCTATAGGAAAAGCCAATACTATCAAGGAGGGATGAGGTGTTGCTTAATGAGCCTCTTGCTTCATGTGCTTAGTGATATGCTCTAAAACCCTCAGCTACTTTCTCACATCCACAAATGACCTAAACCCAAAGCCAAAATCGGCCATACCGATTCTTTCTATCCGGCGCCACCGAGTTTGGATGTCTGAGCCACTGCCACAAACCCTAGGCAAATCGGTTTACTGATAGGGATCTCAGTCTCACCGAGATGGGATTGTAATCTCTCTGTGTATGTCCATTATCAAAATCGGTCTCACCGAGTTTGAGCAATCGGTACTACCGAGATTACAATGCAAACTCTCTGGTTAACTTATTACCAAAATCGGTCCCACCGAGTTTGTGTAATCGGTCTCACCGAGATTACGTTATGCCCTAACCCTAACCGAGTCGGTCCTACCGAGTTGCATCTCGGTCCCACCGAAAATCCTAACGGTCACTAGGTTTACTAAATCGGTCTGACCGAGTCTGTTGAATCGGTCCCACCGAGTTTGGTAAATTGTGTGTAACGGTTAGATTTTGTGTGGAGGCTATATATACCCCTCCACCTCCTCTTCATTCGTGGAGGGAGCCCTCAGAACAAGCCTACACTTCCAGCACCCTATTTCTGAGAGAGAACCACCTACTCATGTGTTGAGGCCAAGATATTCCATTCCTACCATATGAATCTTGATCTCTAGCCTTCCCCAAGTTGCTTTCTACTCAAATCTTCTTTCCACCAGATCCAAATCCTATGAGAGAGAGTTGAGTGTTGGGGAGACTATCATTTGAAGCACAAGAGCAAGGAGTTCATCATCAACACACCATTTGTTACTTCTTGGAGAGTGGTGTCTCCTAGATTGGCTAGGTGTCACTTGGGAGCCTTCGACAAGATTGTGGAGTTGAACCAAGGAGTTTGTAAGGGCAAGGAGATCGCCTACTTCGTGAAGATCTACCGCTAGTGAGGCAAGTCCTTCGTGGGCGACGACCATGGTGGGATAGACAAGGTTGCTTCTTCGGGGACCCTTCTTGGGTGGAGCCCTCCGTGGACTCGCGCAACCGTTACCCTTCATGGGTTGAAGTCTCCATCAACGTGGATGTACGATAGCACCACCTATCGGAACCACGCCAAAAACATTCGTGTCTCCAATTGCGTTTGAATTTTTCAAAACCCTTCCCTTTACATTCTTGCAAGTTGCATGCTTTACTTTCCGCTGCTCATATACTCTTTGCATGCTTGCTTGCTATGTGTTGTGAATGTTAAATTTGTGCCTAAACTCCACTTAAACTTAAAAGGGCTAAAAACTGCAACTTTGGTACTTAGTGTCTAATCACCCCCCCTCTAGACACCTCTTCTCAAGGTCCTACAATGGCCCACTTTGCTATACGACCCATGGCATCTCTGTTATTAATGATGTCATTCAGTGGCACCTCAGATGCCACTGTGATCGAACACTCTTGTAAGTAGTGTCAAAGTTTGCGAGATGCCATAAAGACTGTGTAGGCTATCCTCTGATAGTGCGGGTATCAGGATTAGTAAGATGTAAGGACCTCCGATACATAGTAAACGGGATTTTGGGTGGGGAATTTATGTCCCTCCTCCCATCGTTCGACGACGAGGACAACGCTTACTACTTGGTTGGTTGCCGCAATGTATAATAACATAGGATCTCCAACGCCAGGTGCGGCCAAGATTGGGTTGCTTGCGAGAAGGGCTTTTATTTCTTCCAATCCGGCTGTGGCTGCGTCTGTCCACTTGAAGTTATCTGTACGGTGCAATAGCATGTATAATGGCAATGACTTTTCTCCTAATTTGGAGATAAATCGATTCAAAGCCGCTACACATCCAGCTAATTTCTGGACCTGCTTTAGTTCTGTTGGCGTGGCCAATTGAGACAGAGCTTAGATTTTTGCTGGGTTCGCCTCAATTCCTTTATGGGAAACAATGAACCCCAGCAATTTGCCGGTTGGAGCTCCGAAGACACATTTTTCCGGATTGAGCCGGATGTCCTATGTTCGGAGATTGTCGAAGGTAAGGTGAAGATCATCCACCAGTGACTCAACGTATTTTGTTTTAATGACCACATCGTCCATGTATGCTTCGACTGTTTTTCCTATTTGTTTTTCCAGGTAGGTTTGAATCATGCGCTGGTAGGTAGCCCCGGTGTTCTTGAGTCCGAAGGGCATAGTGTTGAAGAAGAAGGGACCATAAGGGGTGATGAATGCGGTTGCAGCCTGGTCTGATTCCTTCATCTTGATTTGATGGTATCCGGAATAGGCATCAAGGAGACAGAGCGAATCATGTCCTGCAGTTGCATTAATAATTTGTTCAATGCAGGGCAATGGGAAAGGATCTTTAGGGCAAGCCTTGTTGAGGTCATTGAAGTCGACACACACGCGCCATGATTTGTCCTTTTAGGGACCATAACCAGATTGGCTATCCAATCCGGATGTTTGATTTCCGTAATGAACCCAGCCTCTAGTAGCTTGGTTAGCTCTTCTCCCATAGCTTGACGGTTGGGTTAGGAGAATCTCCGTAGTGTCTGCTTCATGGGCTTAAATCCCTTGTTATATTGAGACTGTGTTCGACCAGTCTTCGTGGGATGTCGGGCATGTCTGAACGATGCCAGGTGAAGATATCTCAATTCTCATGCAAGAATGCGCATAGGGCGGCGTCCACAACCGGATCCAGCTGTGCTCCGATGGATGCTGTTTTATTGGGGTCCGTCAGGTGTACTTGGAATTTTACTATTTCCTCGTCTGGCTTGAAAGAGGTGGACTTGGATCTTTTATCGAGGATCACATCGTCCCTATCCACTGTAGCTCATAGGGTGGTTAATTCTTCTGCCGCTAGGGCTTCAGACAGTGCCTCCAAGGCCAAGGATGCGGTCTTATTTTCGGCACGGAGAGCCTTGTCCGGGTCGCTTGAGATTGTGATGATTCCGTTAGGGTCGGGCATTTTAAGCTTCATGTACCCGTAATGGGGTATGGCTTGAAAGCATGAGAAAGCATCTCGGCCGAGGATAGCATGATACCCAGTGTTAAAGGGGACCACGTGGAAGGGTAACTCTTCAGATCTATAGTTCTCGGGTGTGCCGAACACCACATTCAGCTTGAATTTTCCCGAGCAGTGTGCTTCTCGACTTGGGATAATACCTCAAAAGGTGGTCTTACTTTGCTCGATGCGTGACCTATCCATCTGCATCTTACCAAGCGTGTCCTCATAGATGAGGTTAAGTCCACTAGCACCGTCCATGAGCACTTTGGTTAGCCGGAAACCATCTAAGATGGGGTTTAATACCAAGGTGGCGGGTGCTCGGACGGACCGAGCCTTTAGTTCGTCTTCGGCCGTAAAGGTTATTGCCGTGTCGTTCCATGGGCTCAGTTTGGTAACTTGATGGACTTTAGCGAGGTCGCGTAGCACCCTTTTACGCTGGTTGTTAGAGGTAAAAGTCTCAAATACTGGCAGGACATTGAATGTCCTTCTCTGGTGAATATCCTCCTGTGGTTGTGGTGAGGATTGACTCCCTACTTTTTGCTACCTGTCGGAGCACCCAACATGCCCGGAGGATATGGGTTGAGACTATGTGCGGAGTAGTATGGATCAGGCAGGGTTTGTCCAATAGTTCATCAAGAATGGACCTATGTCCCGTGAAGGGCTTGTTCTTCCTACCCACAACCCGATAGTCGGGTGACCCGCCAGGGTGTCTTCTTTTAGCCCGGGCCGCACTCTGCGTCAATGTGGCGGGCTCCAGCTGAGTTTTTTGGGCCCACCATATGCTTTCCATTGCACAGTACTTTTGTATTACCTGCGATAACTCCGTGAAGCTCTATATGTGGTGGCGGTCAAGGGCATTCGATATCCCTTCATCTGTGCAGTTACGGTGAAAGACCGAGACTACATTATTGTCCGAACAGTCCTTGATCTTTTTTTTAACAAGTAGGAATCTAGCCTAGAAGTGGTGGACTGTTTCCTGGGGCTGCTATCGTACAAAGCTCAAGCCATATATATCTGGAGGACCTGAGCTGCTTGGAGAGTATAGATTGTGGTGGGTGGGTGGACTGAATTTTGAATCTTGTCCCATGTCTGTATTTGGAGCTGGTATGGCTTCCGCAGTGACCGGTTCTGGTCTGGCTAAGCGTGAGGGCTCTTGCGACTGTGCCGCCGAGTCAGAGTCCGTCGGGAGTAAAGTTCCTTCCGAAGGGGGAAACATCCGGCTCGGGGGATTCAGGGACCCGGACATACTTGGTCCTTAATATGGGGGGGAGTCGCCGGTGGTCAGTTCCTCGACTATCGCCATGAAGTGGGTGACTGGTGGGTGATTGATTTACCTCTGGTCGGGCTTGAGCCCGATCAGATCATTGTCCATTGAGCCCCCCATGGTAGCCATGCGATCTAGCAGTTCATTTAGAGACGAACATCTGCCAGATCCAGTTTTTCGGAGTACTTGGGACCAATGCGATGACGGTGCCCGGCGGTCGTTAGGGGACTTGCGGGCTCGACGGTCGTGCGTGCCTTCATGGTAAAACTGCCAAACCATAGGGTCCACACTGGAGCCAGGCACCCTTCGGAAGTGATGTTGTAGTTGATGACCAGGCGAGCCATAGATCACTTTTGGCAGACAGCGCAGCGGAGCTCTCAATGAAAGCTCCAATGTCAGTGTCAAAACCGACAGATGTCGGGTAGGGGGGCCCAAGTTATGCGTCTAAGTATCAATGGCAATAGGAGGCCAGGGGACACGATGTTTACCCAGGTTCGGGCCCTCTTAATGGAGGTAAAACCCTACTCCTGCTTGATTATGATTATCGAATAGGAAGATTACAAGAGATGATCTACCTCGAGATCGTGATGGCTAACCCTAGATGGCTAGCCTATGAGGATTCCGATGATGGTGAAAAAGTTCCCCTCTACGGTCTAACCCCTCCCGTTTATATACACACCAAAGGGGGTCTATAGATGGTACAAAGTCGGTTTATCAGGGAAAGAAACCTCTGGACTCTATTATTGCCGTCCACGCATTGAGAAGTCCCATCCAGACATGGTAGATGATCTTCGACGTGATCCTGTGCGGCCCATGCAGCCCGGCCCAAACTCCTAGGCTGGACACCTGAGGACCCCCAAATCCAGGACTCCCTTAGCCACCACTAAATTTTAGCAATTGCGTCATATTAGTGGCATCATGTGCCCATGCCAGTAAGGCTGTTTTTGGCACGCCATAGCTAGGCTTTTCTCCACGAGTGCATCCAACGCGGTCCTATATCGGTCCGCGGGGTGGTCCGGACACGATTTCTCCCACAAATTGGAGACAAAATGGGGAAGGTTTGTGACAGTCTGGACAGCAAACATGTAGGACTTCGACACCCCCAGCCCACCCAATCCCCCCTCCCGGTCCCATTTTCTTCCACTCCTTCCATTCCCTCCTTGTTTTGCATCCGCACCCTCCACCTCCTCTATCGGTGTTGTACATCCCCTGCCGCCATGGAGGCATTGTCAGACGTCCACAACCAACACGGATGTGCCTGCTCTCCTTTAGGGCGGAGCTGTCCACCCTGGAGCCATTTGTACTCAGGTAAACCCCGACCCCCTATCGACGACCTCCATGGCCGACACCACGCCCGATAGGTGTTTGGTCAACTGCCATTGAGCTTATTTTCAAACTCTATGTCATTTTTTGGAGTACGAAGGATGGTGAACTACTCGACCATGGAGGATGACTTATTGTGTGATGCATGGTTGGTCGTGCGGATTTCGTAGGCAGGAGCAGATGAACGACTTTTTGGGAGCAAGTGCATGAAACGTTCCACGCACGAAAGCACATTGCGCCCTATGACATGATACATCATTCAGCAACGCAACATGAGGACGCTGGCGTATTGCTGATACACAATCCAGACCAGCATCACCAAGTTTTGTGACGTGGTTTGTCAGCTCGTGGCAAGGTGACCATTACACAAGGCAGAGGATGAGATCATAAGTTTTGCTTCCTCTTGCTCAACTTGTTGATTGATTCATTCACTCAATGTTGGTCTACACTTTATATGTAGCCCGCACGTGCTGCCGTGGTGTAGCATAGAGGGACGACCATTTGCGTGCACACACTATTGGATGAAACTGAAGGGGGAGTATGTGTGCAACGACATGAATCGTTAATGAAAAATGTGTTGGACATCTAGTTAATCTAGTCAAATTTGAGGCATTGTTCTACTAGACTTAATTTGCATGCTATGTATGAATTATTTGTGTTATTTTCTATCCGAACTTTGATAAATATCGGCGGGTTTGCATGAATTTTGTCCGATTAGTTCAAATGCGGGTTGGAATGTATGTAGCTACGGTTTGATGGCGGCCTCCCACATTCGTGTCCGCGGATTGGTCCCCCCGCCTGCGGACGCATGCGGGAGGAAATTTGCGGGTCGCCATTGGAGATACCATGTATCTAACGTCTCGGGGTCAGAGAAAAGTGGGCAATGCTAAACTAAAATTTGTGGTTGCGAATTGGGCAATTATGCAGTTGGACAAAGCTCGAGATTGTGATTGGGTAATTCTAAAGTTGGACAAAGCCTAGGATAAGAGAAAACTATTAGACGGGGAGAGATGGCTAGAGAATACGCTTAAGGTGCTCACCTTGGATCTTGCCTCCCTTGAAAGAATTATCGCGAGGCAGAGCTCTCGGATTAGGTGGCTTCAAGTTGAAGATGACAACACGAAGCTTTTCCAGTTAGTTGCCACTGGAAGAAAAACTAAGGCCTCATTTGGTTGCAGAGTGAAAACATTCCAGGGTAGTAATACCACGAGGGGGACTTTCCATGGCCATAGAAATCCTCTCCCACCATGTGGGGGGGGGGGAGATCCACACGTGAGTTTGGAGGCAAGGGGGAGGGGAGGGAATCACGTCAAGGAAGCGCCAGATTTCTTAGAAAAGAAATGTAGTTTTCAGAAACCATGAGAACTATTTCTTTTTTTTCTTTTTTTCTTACAGAAGCATCATAGCAGTACATAAGTAAGTAAAATTTATAATTTCCATGCAAAATACAAAAATGACAGAACAATGGAGAATAATTCTGTAATTTCAAGGATAAACCAGGGAATATGAAACATGCCTAATCAGGAAAAAACACTTCAGTCCACATCACACACGATAACCATAAATAACACAACATCAATGATTACTTTTGGTGCGGTAATCATGGTTTAACATTTCTTTATAGAAAAGGCATCAACCGAGCCCAAGATGGGGCTTGAGCCTAGCCCGACTTTGAATTAACAAAGCCATCAACTGCCAGATTACAAACAAATGCCTTCATGCAAAAGAAAGAACAGCACGGCGATAAGATACATAAACGATGGACAACACCAAACTACTCCTCACACACTACAGAAACTGTAGATAATCTAAAGAGAACGAAGCTGAAGACAACGAGGACCTCCTCCAAGAATGCTGCACCAAGAACAATATCACACTGGTTCGAAGGAGAGAGGGGGCGACACCAGTGGGGCATATGTTGTCACCATGCACCTACGTGCCCCGGCACGGCACTCCAGTACATTATCTTCAAAGAAGGCCACTACCTCCTTGCCTGGATTGAAGGTGCCACACAGTCGCAAGATGAGATGGATGCCGCGGAAGATGGCCACATAGAGAGGGTCAGCGTATCCCCAATGAGACGCCGGAGGCTCTCCTTGAGCAGAACTCATCGTTGCACACATCCAACACCGGAGGGGTAAGTTTCACGTTAGGACAAGAGGGCCACACCGCCACCGCCACCCACCATCCACAAGCGCCACCCAACCACAAGGCTCAAAAAGCGGCGCCTTCAAGAAGGGAACGGCGCCAAGAGCACCGCCGCCGCCCAACAAAGTTATGGCTTTCGCCTGGGAGACCTAGGGGCACGGGAAGTGCAGGGATCAGTCCATACCGACACCTCCAAGGAGGGGAACAACACATATAGTTCCATTAAAAAGATGTGCATATGTGACTGATCCATGGGGAAATGTGCTGTCATTGGAATAATCACTCTACTAAAACTTCCACCATCAACTTCTTTTGACATTTTCATTGGTTAGCTTTAGGAAACCTGCAAAAAGAAAAAAGAACAATATAGTTACTATAAAATACACATTTTAAACTATATATAAGCACATTTGCATGGTTCTCAATGACATAGATGCAAACATAATAAGCCAGACTAATTTTGTTGGTGTACAAAAGTAGGGGCCTAGCTTTTGACCCCTTTACTTGTGCACGGGCAGTCAGAGCCGCCTGCCACGACCACACATGAGCAAGGCAAGAGAGGGAAGCCGGAGAAAAGCCAAGGCCACAGGGACAAGAAAAGCAAAACAACAAAAGACCAAGAACACAAAGGTTGCACGGGCAATGCAGGTTGCCCCGGCAAGGACCCTTGCCGAGGGAAACACCAGCAGCCCCTGCAAGATCCTTGCCGGGGCAGCTCGTCCACACCCGCTGAGCGAGCCACCTTCGAGCCAATTGACACTGAGCAGTCGCATTGGGACAGGGTTCGGGAGGCACCTCCATGGTGGCATGCAGATCTTTGTGAAGACATAGATCAATAAAGATCAAATGGGGATAGGAGAGCAACCATCCCCACCGAAGAAACCCACAGGACCCCCCGGCAAGATCCTTGCCGGGGAAGCCAGCGCGTCGCGGCAAGACCCTTGCCGGGCCACCCGGCAAGACCGTCGCCAAGTGTCCCGGCAAGGCCACTGCCAGGCCCGCACCAGCCAAGTTCCTACTGCCGTTCATGTGCAACCGCCGACCCAGCCAGCCGGGCAAGCATGTGTGAGGCAGCATGCAGACCTTCGTGGAGGCTCGACCACCGCGCCACCTTGGCTGCCTACCTACCTACATGGCGCTGCATGCGTTGCTGGCCAGGGTGCGTGTTGAAGCCACAAGGAGCGGCGACGGACGGTACGGGCCTCACCCCCGTCCCCCAATAAAGTGACGGACACCTAAGCCCTGCATTTAATGCGTCTTGTCATGTAATACTAGCGATAACCTCGCAACGCTGTAGCACTTTCCACCTCCTGTGTGCCACTGTGGCAGCCCCTTTCGCCTATAAAAGGAGGCCCGTGGCATACTAAGAAGGGATTTGGCTCTTTTGACCTCGCAGCACCCAGAGCTAGTTCGAGAGCTCAAGAACACTAATACAACCACCAAAGCAGGATCGTAGGGTTTTACACATCTTTGCGGCCCGAACCTGGGTAAATCCCTTGTGTGCCATCCCCTAGTCCCACTTTTCTCATGATTACGTGCCCCGCAACCACAGAAGGGATTCCAGTGATCCCATAGGTGTCGTTTCCCACCGACATTTTTGGCGCGCCGGGTAGGGGCGGCGCTATTGCGAGAATCTGGTCTAGCAGTTTGCCTAGCTGTTCTTCATCGCCATGGCTCCTATGAAGAAGACGACCACGGCGATCGGTTCGTCTGGGACCAAGCTGCCGGCACTGGTGCGGACCAGTAGCGGGCTAGTCACGGAGAGAACCCGCGGCACGGCCCGCGAACATCCGCATCACCCTGGCGGTTCAGGCCTGGCGAGTGGCGCCGTTCGTGCGCTAGGCAACGAGCCACCAGTCGCGGGCTCCAAAGACGGAGTCGGACCCCTCGCAGGAGGCGCGGGGCCCCTCAGGGGTGCCGCCGTCCCGCCAGGCGGCGGCACAGCGACCTCCAAGATGCCAAGACCGGCGCCCATGGCGCGCTCTTCTCAGGTTGTGCGTAATGAGCAGCGTCACCCCACCGGTGATCCTGCACGCCGCCCTGGGAAGAGTCCCGTGCGCCCATCACGTGAAGAGGAGGGCCAGTGTGCGCACCGGGGTGCTGACGGAGGTGGCGAATGGCTGCGGAGCCGTGACGCAGCTCCTTCTAACATGGTTAGGAGTCGAGGCGCATCATGGTACACCCAGCTTTCGCCGCCACCCACGCCAGCGGAAGCCCTAGCGTGCGCACAACTGCTCCTCGATTCCCCCCCTTCCCCCGCCGTGGAGAAGCTTGACGAAATGGAGGGCCATCGTCCGAAGCCTCATCGGCATCACTAACAACGACGGGCCGCGGCCGGCGGAACCCGTCGACCGTCGCTCCACCGGGCTGCCACGGGTTAGCGGAGACCACGCTGGAGGCGACGCGGCCACGGTGTATTCGCCGCCTCCATCCCGACCGCCCTGGGCGTCGGCCCACTGCGGTGACACTCGTGATGATATCTCCATCGCGTCGTCCGACCCGCGAACCAACCGCAATCAGCGCCATATCCTCCGAGAGCGGGCTCAGGAGGATGCTCGAACTACGATCGAGCGCCGATGTGACGCACGCCACCAATCGGACAGGCGGGCAGGGCCCGCTACGGACCACCCAGCGCCGGGAGGCTACGGTGGCCTACCTTATGAGGTGGGTTGTCCGGCCTTCACCCGTGAGCTGCGGCAATTCCGGTGGCCCTCCCACCGTATGTTCAAACCTGATGTTGGCGAGAAGTACAATGGCAAGACCCACCCATCAGAGTTCCTCAGCATCTACACCATCGCAATGCAAGCTGCTGGGGCCCGCGATGATAAGGTGCTTGCCAACTACTTCCCGTTGGCACACAAGCCTAATGTCATGTCATGGTTGATGCACTTGCCGGTGGATTCCATTTCTTCTTGGGCGGATCTGTGCCATGAGTTTGTTGGCGCCTTTACTGGAGGTCACCAAGCTCATGGCCAGGCGAGTGATTTACACATCATCCCCCAGAAGGAAGGAGAAAACCTGGGAAAGTACATCCAAAGGTTCAGCTAGGTGCAGTACAACATCCCCGATGTTCATCCCGCCGCCGTGATTAGTGCGTTCCACCAGAACATGCGCAATCGCAAGATGCATGAAGAACTGGCGATGAACAATGTTAAGGATGTGGCCGAACTCTATGTTCTGGCCGATCGGTGCGCTTGTGCCAAGGAAGGAAGGAAGTACCCCCGGTGAAGATGCCGGTGCTAAAACCGACTCCACTGGCGATACCGCCACCCCAGCAAAGAAAGGTCGACGCCATAATAGGAAGCGAAAGGGCAAGGCCGTGCTTGCCGTTGAGGGATCCGACGACACCGGTACCATCAAGAAGACCAAGGCAAGCGTCCCCGGCAAGGAGGTTGCCGGGTGTGACGCTTGTCGGGCCTTGGCGGCTACCGATAAGCCAGGAGGCTCCGACAAGCAGTACTGCAAGATCCACGGCACCAAGGGCCACGATCTCCAAAACTACCGGCAGGTAGAACTGCTCGCCAAGAAGCAGAAAGCCGAGTATGAGCGGCGGGACAAGGAGAAGGGCCCAGATGGTGTCGAGGGATCCGGCAAGAAACGTGGCGGCCAAGGAGGCCGCGGCGGCAAGGATAATCAACAAGAGAGGCCCACCCGGGGCCGCGACAAGAAGCAGGAAGACGATGATCATGCCGAGGACAACGAGTCCGGCGACCATGAGTTTCAGAAAGCCATAGAGGCCATGTGCGTCGATGGTGGCGCCTCGCTACATACGTCTCACCACCAACTCAATAAGTGGGCGCGTGAGGTCGCGGCGGTGGAACCATTATTCGACGCGCGAAAGCCGCTGAAATGGTCCAGCACCCCCATCATCTTCGACACCAAGGACCACCCTGACCGCACTACTGCGGTTGGGTGCTTGCCGTTGTTGGTTTCACCAACAATCCGCAACCTCAATGTGACGAAGATGTTGGTTGACGGACGGGCCAGCCTGAACTTGATCTCACCCATTGTCGTCAGAAGGCTGCAGATCCCTGATGGAGACCTCGAGGAGACGGGTACGTTCCAAGGGGTCAACCCGGGGAGGAGCCAGCCGAAGGGGAAGATCACGCTGCCCGTGACGTTCGGAGGCGAGCTGAACCACAAGACGGAGAGGATTGTCTTTGACGTGGCCGAGATCCCCTTGCCTTACAACGGGATCCTCGGCCGCCCAGCGCTAGCCAAGTTCATGGCGGCTTCACACTACGCCTATAACATGCTGAAGATGCCCGGGCCGATGAACATCATCACCGTCCCCTCCGACAAGAAAGATGCGCTGATCTGCGCCGACCAACTCTACCGGGAAGCAGTTGCAGCAGCTGCCGCTAAGGCACCCGCTCCTGTCGATGGAGCCCCAGAGGAGGAGAAGACCGGCAAGATCCCTCGCACCCACTCCGGGAAGCACACCTCTTAGGGGTGTCGCGCTTCCGTTGACAACGTGCCAGAGAGTTCCGCCGGCAAGAGCAAGAAGTCCAGGGCTGCACCACCAGAGACTAAGAAGGTGCCCGTCAAGGAGGATGGCATAGGGGGAGCGTTCACCATAAGCTCCACCCTTGACGGAAAATAGGAAAATGAGCTCGTCACCTTCCTGCGGGCGAATGTTGATGTGTTTGCATGGCAAGCCTCTGACATCCCCGGCATTCCCAGGGAGGTGATTGAGCACCACCTTGTCGTCTGTCCTCATGCACGGCCCGTCAAACAGAAGGTCAGGAAGCAAGCTTTGGAAAGACAAGAGTTCATCACGGAGGAAATCAGAAGCTAGAAGCGGCAGGCTTGGTGAGGGGAGTACTCCATCCGACGTGGCTGGCCAATCCGGTAGTGGTGTGCAAGGCAAATGGGAAGTGGAGGCTGTGTATTGATTACACAGACATCAATAAGGCATGTCCAAAGGATCCCTTCCCATTACCGCGCATCGACCAGATTGTTGACTCCACGGTTGGATGTGACTTGTTAGCATTCCTTGACGCCTACTCGGGATACCACCAGATCTTCATGGCAAAAGAAGACGAGGAAAAGACAGCATTCATCACCCCATGTGGTACGTACTGCTTTTTACGAATGCCTTTCGGGTTGAAGAGTGCTGGCTCGACCTTTGCAAGAGCAGTCCAAATTGGTTTTGAACCCCAGCTACGTAGAAATATGGAAGCTTATATGGACGACATAGTGGTCAAAACCAAGGACAAAGCAACGCTTGTGCAAGATCTGGAGGAAACATTCAAGAACCTGCGCAAGATCAACCTCAAATTGAACCCTGAGAAGTGTGTCTTTGGCGTCCCGTCCGGCAAGCTTCTCGGGTTCTTTGTGTCCCAGCGCAGGATTGAAGCAAACCTAGATAAGATCAAGGCCATCGAGCAGATTGAGGCACCAAAGCGGATCAAGGATGTGCGTCGGCTCACTGGCTGCGTTGCTGCCATGAGCCGGTTCATCTCCAAGTCCGCGGAGCGTGCCCTACCTTTCTTCAAGATATTGAAGAAGGCAGGGCCAGTGGAGTGGACCCCAGAAGCTGAGGCAGCGCTGCAAGATTTGAAGAAATACCTCTCTTCTACCCCAGTGCTGGTTGCGCCCAAACCACAAGAACCATTGCTGCTTTACCTAGCGGCAACAAATCAAGTGGTTAGCGCCGCACTAGTGGCGCACAGAGAGGTCGACGAGAAGGCAGCAACAGCGGCAGAGCCAATAGGAGGCAAACCAAAACCCTTTCCGGCAGGGCTCGATCCCGGCAAGATCGAGTCCCCGGCAGGGGCCGGCGCCAGCACGACAGGACCCACATGACCGGGTGAAGAGGCGCAGGAAAAGAAAATGGTGCGGCACCCAGTGTACTTCGTCAGCTCCCTCTTGCACGGGGCTAGGTCGAGGTACTCATGTGTGCAAAAGCTGCTCTTCAGCCTCCTTATGGCCTCGAGGAAGCTGCGCCACTACTTCCAAGCGCATGAGATCACGGTAGTCACCCGCCTCCCATTGCAATGGATACTACACAACCCAGATGCAACGGGGAGGATCGTGGAATGGGCCCTGGAGCTGTCGAGTTTCGGTTTGAAGTTTGAAAGCACCTCGACGATTCAGAGCAGAGTCTTGGCGGAATTTGTTGCGGAATGGACCTCGACGCCCGACGAAGAGGTACACGAGACCACTCTCCCCGGGAAGGAAACGAGCTGCAACTGGATCATGTACTTCGATGGTGCCTTCTCGCTGCAAGGCGCCGGTGCTGGTGTGCTGCTTGTCGCACCCACTGGAGAGCACCTCAAGTACGTCGTCCAGATGCATTTCCCCGCGAGATGTCGACCAACAACACCGCCGAGTACTAGGGTTTGCTTGCCGGTCTCTGGATCGCGGCAGATCCCGGAGTTAAGAAGCTCATCGTCAGGGGCGACTCACAGCTCGTCGTCAGACAGGTCAACAAAGATTATCAAAGCCCGTTGATGGAAGCTTACGTAGATGAGGTGAGGAAACTAGAGGAGCGCTTTGATGGTATACAAGCGGAACATGTCCCTCGAGTGGAGAACGACATCACTGACTACTTGTCAAAGCGTGATGCCCTCAAGCTACCTGTGGAACCAGGTACTTTTGTGCTTCAGTTAAACCAACCATCCGTTGAGCCGTTGACTAGGCAGAGCAAGCGGAGGAAGCTAGGCCTCGGCAAGTACTTCCCCACCGAGTTCCCCGGAGCCGCTGGCGAAGATGTTGCCATGGATGCTGATCCTGCCGCAGGGCAACCGACTCCGGCAGGACCGCAGGTCATGGCCGTGGAGCCGGCCGCTCCCACGGCAGAAGAAATGCCTTGGGTCCTTGCCGTCGAGCTGCAGGCTCCGGCATGGGCACAGCACACCATCCGATTCCTTCAAAAAGGGAACTTCCTGAGGAGCAGGAAGAGGCAGAAAGAGTAGCCCGCCGGTCTGCTCTGTACCAACTCGTTAATGGCGTATTGTACAGGAGAAGGCCGAACGGGGTGAAATTTATATGCATCTCCCGGGAGGAAGGACTAAAGCTGTTGGCAGAGATACATGGAGGCATATGTGGCTCCCACATAGGGTCGAGGGCCCTTGCCGGCAAGGCTTTCCGGCAAGGTTTCCTCTAGCCCACTGCCCTCCAGGATGCGATGGCACTAGTAACCAAGTGTGAAGCATGCCAGTTCCATTCAAAGAAGCTTCATCAACCAGCTCAAGCCCTTCAAACTATCCCTCTCTCCTGGCCCTTCTCGGTCTGGGGGCTCGACATCTTGGGCCCTTTCCCCCATGCAGTCGGGGGCTTTGAGTACTTGTACGTCGCAATCGACAAGTTTACAAAGTGGCCGAAAGTGGAAGTAGTGAGTAAGGTGACAGCGCAGTCAGCCATCAAGTTTTTCAAGGGACTGATGTGCCATTTTGGGGTACCCAACAGGATCATCACCGACAATGGCACACAGTTCACGAGCCACGCCTTCATGCAATACGTTGAGGACCTCGGCAGCAGAGTCTGTTTTGCTTCCGTGGCATATCCACGGAGCAACGGCCAAGCGGAGAGGGCGAATGCAGAAGTCCTGCGAGGCTTAAGGACGAAGATTTTTGACAGGCTGCGCAAGAGTAGAAGGCACTGGATTGATGAGTTGCCGGCGGGTCTTTGGTCGATCAGAACGATGCCAAATCGAGCCACCGGCCAGACACCCTTTGCCCTGGTCTACGGGGCAGAGGCAGTTCTCCCCACGGAACTCATATATGGGTCACCTTGAGTGCTCCCTTATGATGAGCTTGAGCAAGAGCAATTGCGGCAAGATGATGCAACGCTCCTTGAGGAAGACCGTCTCCGGGCGGCTGTGAGAGCAGCACGCTACCAGCAAGCTTTGCGCCGCTACCATAGCCGCAAGGTTCATGCCCGGAGCCTTGAGGAAGGCGACCTTGTTCTTCGGCATGTTCAGTCGGCCAAGAATTCCAACAAGTTGACGCCAAAGTGGGAAGGCCCTTATCGGGTAACGTGAGTCACTAGGCCCGGCGCAGTCCGGCTGGAGACTAAAGATGCCATTCCAGTGAGCAACTCATGGAACATCGAGCATCTTCACAAGTTTTACCCATAAGGCGCGGCTGCCGGGCCTCCCGGAAAGCCACCCTTTTGTACAAGCCTTGCCGACAAGGCATGTAACCCTTTGTACAAAACCAGGCGCAGACCCCGAGCATAAATAAATGAAGCGCTGGCGCCCTAAGTTATAGCATGCATGCTAGATTGAGTCTCCCCCTCGGTTAGGGTTGATAGTGCTTAGCAGCGGCTAACCCCTAGCTTAGAGGTCGAGTGCGCGTCTCTCTGTTCTTTTCTGTCTTTCTTTGGTTCGAAGGGCACGTAAGTATTCTTGCCGAGCTGTCCCGAAAGAAAAGGAACGGACCGGCGCCCGGGCCCCGGCAAGCCAGAGTTGTCGGGGGCTGCAAGAACAAGGATCCTTCCGCGGCAAGCCAAAATTGCCGGGGGCTGCAAATCCAGATAAGTCTTTTATCCCCTATCATGCGTTTCTTTATGGACTGGGATGCGTGAAACCCCATTCTATCTCTGAGCTACCATGCTCCCTCTTTTCGGCACCCAAGGATTACTTCCTGGGTCTGGATCTGGTCATAGCCGCGGCACCAGAGGAGGGGAACGGGGGAGCCTAAGCCCAGCTCATCCTTGCCTCCACCAAGAGCGAGGGAAGGGTCAAGCGAGGTGGGAAGACGGCAAGGCCTGTTGCCGAAAAAATGTTTATCTTAAGGATGACAAGGACTCACCCCTTGTCGTGGGTTCCTCCCACAAACGAAAATCCCCGGCAAACATCCCTTTTTCATTAAAAAAACATCCCATACAGGTACAGTCCAAGCGAAATGAAAAACATGAAAAAGGGGGATTACAAGTTCTAAGGCTAGCAAAGGCCCGAAGGCTTACAAGACTAAAAAGATATAAGGTGCCCGTAATCCCTTTCTTGTCCCTCTCCTCAGGAAATGGAACGAGAAAGCAGAAGAGAAAAAGGGGTGCCTAGGCGAGCTACGAGTGGCAGAAGACACCGAGAGAACATCTCGGTGGCCGTCCAAGGGCTGGATGGTGATGGCGGCGTCGGAGGCAGAGCTCGAAGACGAGGCGGTAGGACACCAACACGCGACGAAGGCATCGGTGTCCGCGTACTCCGACTTGACGGCCTCGCCGCTCGTCCTCTTCCTCTTCTGCAGCCTCCCTACGCCGACCGCCCAAAGAGGCGACCCCGAGAAGTTCAAGGAGACGGCAACACGGATGATGGGGTCACCGGTGCTGCTCAGTGCAGCACCCGACACCTAGTCAGACCCGTCATCCTGCCGCCCGCTGCCCTTGTCGCCGCTGCCGTTGTCTTCCTCGCCACTCTCGCTTGAGGAGGACTCTTCATCATCAGAGGAGCTATCTACGCAGCACCTCACGCGGGTCCCGAAGTGCCCGAAGATCTTAATAGAGAGGAGGCCGCCCTCCATTAGCTTGAAATGGAGAGCGAGCCCGTCCATCAAGCTGTAAAGGTGAGCGAAGGTCTTCCACTCTCGGTGAAGATACATGACGTGAGGGGCGGGGAACTCGACGTCGACCCACGTGCTGCTGTTCCCGCAACCCCTCATGTGTAGCCGCAGCGCCTGCGGCGGATCCAGTTCCATCTCCCACGCAAATGGGGTCGGAAGGCAAAGGCGACGGCGTGGCGGATGGCGCAGCCTGACGAAGAATTCACAGGGATCATCCCCAGCATGGCCCTCCATCGGAGGAGGGGCTGCTGGAGGGGGCGAGGCAGATCTGCCGCCCCGTCCTCCTCTCCCCCAAGCTCCACGGCGGCCTCGGCCTCGCCCCCTTCCCCTCCCTCTAGCGGCCGGCTCCGCCGCTACGAGTTCTTGGGGAGGAGTGATGCGTTGTCTGGCCAAAACCCTTGCCACCACTGATGAAGCATCGCCGCGCCCCCTCGCCATAGTAGAAGCAGAGATGGGAAGAGG
Organism: Triticum aestivum; assembly: GCF_018294505.1. NCBI lineage: Eukaryota > Viridiplantae > Streptophyta > Magnoliopsida > Poales > Poaceae > Triticum > Triticum aestivum. The sequence goes on along the minus strand of NC_057810.1, from coordinate 460,793,303 downwards.
CAGACGGCGAAAGGTTGGGAGGCACCATCCCTCCCGTGCCCCTCTTTATAAAGGGGTGGGGGCGAGGCTCGGCCGCCCCCTCTCGGCCAATCCAGCCTCTTGAGATGACAGCATGCAGGGTCGTCGACCACCCTCCCTACTTCATTGAAGGCGCGTGGGAATCAACCCGCATGCGCGCGACTACCCACGACCCCTGCGCCTGTCATTCGCTCTGCATGCAGCGAACGTGGTGCAAGGAGCGTGCGTGATGGGGCGCGTCGAACGACGGTTCCCAAGCAAGGATAGTAAATGGGAGGCGTCCCTGCAGTCTCGAAGAGACACGCAAGCCGCCTCTTTACTGTCCACCGAAAAGTGACGCCAGCGTGCCCACGTCAGGCGGGCGCATGACCCCCACGTCACGCGTTCAACGCAGGTCGTGGGGAAGCGCAGCGGGCGGAACAGTGGCCGCGGTAATCCGCCTCAACTGCCCGCGCACCATTCTGGGCCTGGCCCAACAACGTGCTGCGCCTATGTGTGACCCAGGCCCGGGGGCTCCTGTCGGTGTACAAAAGTAGGGGTCTAGCTTTTGACCCCTTTACTTGTGCACGGGCAATCAGAGCCACCTGCCACGACCACACATGAGCAAGGCAAGAGAGGGAATCCGGAGAAAAAGCCAAGGCCACAGGGACAATCAAAGCAAAACAACAAAAGACCAAGACCACAAAGGTTGCACGGGCAATGCAGGTTGCCCCGGTAAGGACCCTTGCCGAGGGCAGCACCAGCAGCCCCGGCAAGATCCTTGTCGGGGCAGCTCGTCCACACCCGCTGAGCGAGCCACCTTCGAGCCCACCGACACTGAGCAGTCACGTTGGGACAGGGTTCGGGAGGCACCTCCATGGTGGCATGTAGATCTTTGTGAAGACATAGAGCAATCAAGATCAAATGGGGATAGGAGAGCAACCGTCCCCACCGAAGAAACCCATAGGAACCCCCGGCAAGATCCTTGCCGGGGAAGCCAGCACGCCGCGGCAAGACCCTTGCCGGGCCACCCGCCAAGACTGTCGCCAAGCGTCCCGGCAAGGCCACTGCCAGGCCCGCACCAGCCAAGTTCCTACCGCCGTTCATGCGCAACCGCCGACCCAACCAACCGGGCAAGCACCTGCGTGGTAGCATGCAGACCTTCGTGGAGGCTCCACCACCGCGCCACCTCAGCTGCCTTCCTACCTACATGGCGCTGCATGCGTTGCTGGCCGGGCGCGTGTCGAAGCCAGGAGGAGCGGCGACGGACGGGACGGGCCTCACCCCCGTCCCCCAATAAAGTGACGGACACCTAAGCCCCGTATTTAATGCGTCTTGTCCTGTAATACTAGCGATAACCTCGCAACACTATAGCACTTTCCACCTCCTGTGTGCCACTGTGGCAGCCCCTTTCGCCTATAAAAGGAGGCCCATGGCATACTGAGAAGGGATTCGGCTCTTTTGAACCTCGCAGCACCCAGAGCTAGTTCGAGAGCCCAAGAACACTAATACAACCACCAAAGCAGGATCGTAGGGTTTTACGCATATTTGCGGCCTGAACCTGGGTAAATCCCCTGTGTGCTATCCCTTAATCCTGCTCTTCTCATGATTCCGCGCCCCGCAACCGCAGAAGGGATTCCAGTGATCCCATAGGTGTCGTTTCCCACCGTTAGATTTATGTTCTATGGAGTAAAATAAAATATTGTTCCCTTTGATTCCTAGACGACCACGGCATGAAAGCCATCATTTGGCAAGAAAAGAATGTTACACTGAAACCAGCTTGAAAATAGTCCTTGAAGCTTTTCAATTGTATAAACACTATTCTAATTGTGTAATATCCAAATAATATACACTGTGTTGTGTCAGTTTCCTAGGAGTGGCAACATTAAGATCAAGACCCACATGCATATATCTAATTAGCACAAGATCCATATATACCTCATTAGCCCACATGTGCATAGATGACTATCTAATCGGCACACAACCGGATGCATATTTCCAAGAAAACTTATAGTTTGGTGTTAGCATACATGTGCTTATATGAATCCAACTACATTTTTAGCTAGCAATAACAAGTAACAATCGAGAAAATGACATACCACACCACTTAAATCAACAACAAAAATCGTGTCATGGATGAAACTAGAATCAGCCTACCGAAAGCATTAATGAAGAATATATTGCTGATAAAAAATAGCCAACAAAGCTTATGAGTTTGTGTTCACTGTCTCTCCCAAGAAAAAAACGGATGCCAACAAAGCCTCCAGATAAGTAACGAAAGTAGAGTGGTAATCTTTAAGGTATAGGGCTACAGATTATTTTGGGGGACAACCTCCAAAAATTCTTGATGGATGAAGGGCCAAGAACACAACTGCTCTGGACCTTAGTGTACGAAATAAAATAGAAACATTCCTTGGAAGATCCCAATAACACTAACCACAAATTTGAGGTGCATTAGCTACTAGGCTTGGTCCCAACAAAACTAAGTAAACTAATTTCAACTAAAACCAGCAGCAAAAGATTCATCATGTAAACGGTCATCTCGCAAAAAAGGGTCAAAACTAGTTTGTAACTAGGAGATTGAAAAGGGTCAAAATTAGTCTTCATTACAGTAATGAAATAAAGTTTTGAAGCACACAAAAAAATTAGCAGCTACACCTTTCAGGTCAAGCAACAAATAATCTGAAAGTTGGCATATGGATTTAGATTTCAATGATATACATTCATATGTGAGAAGAACTGATTAACTATGCACTTCCATAAAAAGCATATGAAACAACAGTACTACAAATATTTCATAAGAAACAGTTTGTCATCAACGATAAGTATTATATATTAAACAATGGTCATAGCATCAAGAAACCTAGGAGAACTGAAAAAGAAACAAAATCAATGCATATGAAACATTGGTCTGATATATATTTCAGTTCCCTACGCGCTACGGAAGAACTACTATTGTCCAATGCATATGAAAATTGTGTAAAGCAACATCAGTAGAAAAATATAACAATCATTTTCTATTTCTTCTAATCTACTAAGCATTGCTTACATTTCTTTCATTTTCTAATATCCAACACTGATGCATCAATCCTACCTCCTTCTGGACAAGTAGTTTGTACAAGAAAATAAAACATTCCTGGATCTAGCATTGTGTAGTTCTTCTGGACAGCCACTAAAACATCAGCAACATCAGCAACCAAATATTGTGTACTGATCTAGGTGCTCACCGGTGATTAACAATGATGGGAATGATCTGCGAGAACGAGGAGGTGCTCACTTCCTGGATATGGATGTTCAAGTTCATTAGTGACGGTGAAGGCATGAACTTGAGAAAGATAGAGGTTGCAGAGGGGGGAGAAGGAGTGTCGGTGTCAAAACCGGTAGATCTCGGGTAGGGGGTCCCGAACTGTGCCTCTAAGGATCGAAGGTAACAAGGAGGCAGGGGACACGATGTTTACCCAGGTTCGGGCCCTCTTAATGGAGGTAATACCCTACTTCCTGCTTGATTGACTTTGATGAGTATAGGGGTTACAAGAGTTGATCTACCTCAAGATCATAATGGCTAAACCCTAGATATCTAGCCTGTATGATTGTGTTCCCCCTACGGACTAAACCCTTCGGTTTATATAGACACCGAAGGGATCTAGGGTTGTACAAAGTCGGTTACATAGAAAGGAAGGTATACGATCCAAACGCCAAGCTTGCCATCCACGCAAAGGAGAGTCCCATCCAGACACGGGGAAGGTTCTTCTATCTCGTATCCTCATGGCCCATCAGTCCGGCCCATACCACATAGCCTGGACTCCCGAGGACCCCTTAGTCCAGGACTCCCTCAGTAGCCCCTGAACCAGGCTTCAATGACGATGTATTCGGCATGCAGATTGTCTTCGGCATTGCAAGGCGGGTTCCCTTTTCCGAATACTCCAACGTAGTTTTCTACACACAAGAGCTGTGTCCGGCCTTGCTTAACTCATACAACCCTAAGCTGCAAAAAGAAATAATAAAATAAGTCATGTCCACGGGCCACTTTTCCGGTGAGATGTTATGTTCTGGCCTTATTATTGTTCTGAACCGTTTTACAGCCTCGTTTCACACTTCGAGGCACAGCCAATGACACGTCTTGTCAAAGCAGAGATTATGTCCCCTATTACGGGATTCTCATCAATAGGGGTTTTGGGTAATCCAACTGTGCCATTCACACGTCTCCTTGGGAATAGGCGAGATTTAGGGCTTATGAGGGGGCGCTTGATATTCGCTGCCTCTATAAGAGGACAAAGACGCATATGTTCACCTCATGCCCTCTTCTTCCTCTGCCTTCCAATCCCTCGAGCTCCAGCGCCCAAGTTCCAAACTTTCCTTCTGCCCCAACCTCTCCAGCAATGGCCGAATCTGGCTTTTAGGGCAAGTGGATGGCCTCCTCCGTAATAGAGAAGAACATCCATGATCTGCGGGAGGTGAGGTATCTGACGGCGGAGATCACACACAGGCTTCCAACCCCAGGGCAAGTCATCCCCACCCCGGAGCCCGGCGAAAGGGTGGTTTTCATCTCTCACTTCCCCCAAGGACTCGGATTCGCCCTTCACCCCTTCGTCCGAGGTCTCATATACTACTACGGGCTGGATTTCCATGATCTGGCCCCGAATTCCTTCCTCCACATCTCGGTGTTTATCGTCTTGTGTGAAGCATTTCTTCACGTCCCGCCACACTTCAGCTTATGGCTCAAGGTTTATAATGTGAAGCCGACGGTGGTCGAAGGCCAACACGCCGAGTGCGGCTGTGCCATGGTGAGAAAGCTCAACCATGTTACCTTGCCCAAAGTAAGATTTGTGGACACTGTCAAGGTGTGGGAGAAGGAGTGGTTCTATATCACCGATCCCCGCAGCATCAAGTGACCACTGCTCTTGCCTTTAGATCTGGACCTCTACTGCGGCTCGCATCCTGGACCAACAAGGGCCTAGATTGGGTGTCCCTTGATGACATGTCGGCACTGCAGAAGCGTATCAAGAGCATGATAGACAAGGACATCACCCTTGCCGATGTGATTCAGGTGATGCTCATCCGCCGAACTCTCCCTTGCCAACGACGGCCTCTCAAAATGTGGGAGTTCAACCCAGAGGGAGCACGGACTCTGCTGCACTTCTATGGCACGACACACAAGAAGATCTGGAAGTTGCTTTTTAAGAAGTAGAAGACGTGGCCACGGACATCCGATGACACCGGCCTCGACTGCAACAACCCGGCCTCCCCAGTAAGTATCATATTTCCGAACACTACTTAGCTTGTCAATCTTAGGGAGGGGTCCTAAAAATTCCATCTCCTGAACAGGACTGGATAAAGAAGGCCGAGCGGATTAAGTGTCCGGCCCCGCTCCCCGAAAACCCAGCCAATCCTCTGTTAATGAAGATGCTGGTCCCGGCGCCCTATCAGGCGCCGGCAAAGAAGGACAAGAAGAAGAAGAAGACCAAGGAGGCCCAAGGCGACCTCCATCCCAAGGAGACTTCGGGCGCCGCGTCCGGAGGAACCAAAGCTCCCTCCTCTGGCGAGGAAGACGAGGACGAGGAGGAAGAGGAGGAAGTAGAGAACCCTCCTCCCAAGGGGAAAAAGAGAGTGGCATCCATGGATCCAGAGGGGGGGCGTCCAAGAGGGGAAGGGTATCCCTTTCCGACGACTCAGATTCGGGCACCGAGGCTCTTCCCAAACAACGCCCCCTCACCAAGCCCCTTGTCGAATCATGAGTTCCTTAAGATGTCTTATATACATATAATCATTTTTATAGATTATAAGGATAATATCAAATTCCATATTACATTCCGGCCTGCGACATTCCTCAAGAATCGTCGTCATTGGGGGATCTTTCACCGCAGAAGATGGAGAGCGAGACACCCCCACGAGCTTCCTCGCCTCCTAGGACGGACGATCCTATGGTGTCGTCTCAAAGGATCTCCCCGGGCTCTGAAGATATAGCAGAGGACCAATGCGGCACCGGAGGCCGCCGATAACACGAAGGGCGCAACCCCTATGGAGACCGGCCATGGGGGTCCTGGGTTATCCGACCCTCAGCCGGATACTGTTTCGGAGATCCAAACGGTCCCGGAATCGGATCGGCAGCCACCTCTGTGGGAGGGGGAGACGGCAACCTCTATGAATGTAGAGGCACAGAACAAGATGATGGATGCACTGCAAGGTGCATCCGTCTTGGAGGAGCACCGTACCTTGATGGCTATGGTGGTTGAAAAAGTACAGTCCACCAAGAGCGGACTAGATGAAGCCTTCACGAGCCTACTAATAGGCTTTGAGGTATGCGATGTAATGTCTTTTACCGCTTTCCATAAGAAATCCGTATGTATATAGATAGCAGCCCCAAAGACTCTGTTTGGCCGACGAAGGAGGGGCAAACAAAGGGTCTATAGGTATCTGCAGTAAATAACATACTTAGCCATCTTGATAAATATTAGGCTTCACTGTTAGCGGCGACCGCTCAAGCTGCCGAAGTTTCTGAACTGAAACAAAAACTACAGCTGGTCGATGAGGATAATATCCGGATTCACAAGCGGCTGGTATGTTTCAAGTGCTCCATATTCCACTGAATTAGTTTGCAAATTCTTAAGTTAAGCTCACGCGCTGCCATATGCACAATTTGCAGATGGCGGCGCTGAGGTCGATACCCTCAGGAGTGACCTTGCCCGCGCGAAGGAGCAGGCAAGGGTGAGCGATTCGGCCGCTGAGAAAGCGGCTGCCGATTTGAAGGACGAACAGGCCACCTGACGCCAGTACAAGGAGCGCGTATCCAAGATTGAGCAAGAGCTCAAGGACGCAACTCGCAAGTGCGAGCTCCTCGAGGAGGGGAATAAATCGAAGGCGGCCGAACTCGCCAAGGCCCTTCAGGACGCCCAAGAGGCAAGGTCCGAATCCCGAGCGGCTCGCGAGGAGCTCCGACAGGCCGGACAGATAGCACCTGGTAAGCCCTTTCTTTTACAGTCTAAGTTTGGCGATCAGAGGTATGCCTTACTAAATCGACTATGGATCTCTCCAGACTCCTTTGCGGATCTACCAAAGAGTGTTGCTGACGTAGCACAATTCTACCGGGCCCAGGAGGGGCATGCAATGGAGAAGCTTTTCTGGTCACAATATGCGACACAGGAGCATTCGACGCTGCTAAACGACTAGATGGTGCAATGGGCCGAGTTACACTAGATGTCCGGAGCGGCCATGAAGGAGGTGATACTCCGGCTGTGGCCTGTCGAACCTGTTCCGAGCAGTTATTTTGGCCTAGTGCGGCGACTTACCGATGTCGTGCCCCGAATTGATGCCATCAAACGGTCGGTGTGCATAGAAGGTGCATAGAGGGCCTTCACTCGTGTCAAGGTGCACTGGGCCAAGATGAAAACCACCGTTGTCGCGGTGGAGGGTCCTCCCGAAGGCAAGGACCACCGCACGCCGGAGCGTTATCTAAACGACGTCCTAGAAGGTGCTCGTTTGGTAGAGGGTCAATGCTCAAAGGACATCATATTCGAATGAATGTATTCGAATGACCCGTCCGCGTGTATTATAGATATTAAGGCTTTGTAATGTATTTGTACTATTATTTGCAATTGCTTTCCTCATGTGCGGCCGTTTTTGTATGCCTGAGAGTTTTCCAGTCGTCGACTTCGACCCCCACGTAGATGCTACGGGGGTGTTCAGAATGGCACATGAACACTCTTGACCCAACGTCTTGGTCCGTGACGGACGTGTCAGTGCGTCGAACCAGGCAATCAGACTATATGGCTTTACCGCTCTCACTTAGCCATAGGAGTTTGATGATGGGGCTATAAAATAGCCCCTGGTACGTATGTGACTATCTGAATGCGGATGCGTTATGTATATGACTGGAAAAAACAATCCTTCGTTTAAAGCGGAAAAATTGTTAAAGATTTAGTAAGTCACCAAACGGCTGACCAGCTCTCACCGCATCATGACAGTCAGTTTTCGGCTTTCTCTACTGAGGTGCTTGACCGGACGAGCCAGAAACACAATCGCAATAGTTCTCCCTTTACTACCCTAGCTGAACAAATGGAACGTAAGGTAGCAAACACAGGAGCCGGGCAACCCAACTATTGACCGAAGACATGATTCGGAGCCGGTGCATATAATGCCAAGCTTGGGACACCGAAGTGTGCTACAAGGGTGTTCGGGCTTTCATTTAATGGCTCATAAGGGGCCTTATAGAGCCCCTGGCAATGAGTGTCGAGGTATGTGTGACAACTAGAGAGACGGACTACAGTTTGATAAATAAAGTTGATATCGAAAAATTGTCACTACTGTAATCTGATTGATACGTCAATACGTGATCTTACAAAGGGTACCACAAGCACCAAAATCATTTTACATGCCGAGGGTCTAATAATAAGGAGAAAAGCTTAGTACAGGTCCTTTTAAATAAGGTTTGGTCCGAAGAGTCCTTTGGATGTCCTGCCGCACGTCTGCGCCGCTTTTGCCTTATAGAGAGGGGTTACTTGAAGGGAACGGTCTTCTGTTGGCCGTACGAAAACGGGCTCGAAAGGAATCCTTATAAGTCCGTAGGGTACATGGGCTCGAATGCACCTGTGGTAAAAATGTAAGTGAAGGAGAGTGGAAGATCATATAGGGTCGAGCCGGACTATAGACCTTCCCGTATTATGTAGCCGCTGATGCCCAAGGTATTATGAGTGCGTAATGATGCATGCACGGTACAAATTCCGCGGGTGTTCGAGGCGATCAACGGAGGCAAAACTGCTAGTCTAGCTCTAGAATTACCGAGCCGCTAGCTTGCGGGACTGACCGGACTATTTTAACAAAATCCGGCGCTTGATGGCCAACGAGGTGTGCGGCTTTAGTGGGCCGCTCTGTACCTCAGCTGCGAGAGTTGTGGTGTGCTCTTCTGTGCGGAGGGAGTGTTCCTTGTTTCCATTGACTGTTATAACGTTGCATGGACTGGGCATCTTGAGTTTTAAATAAGCATAATGTGGCACCGCGTTGAATCGAGCAAAAGCGGTCCGTCCGAGCAGTGCGTGATAGCCACTTCGGAAGGGTATGATATCGAAGATCAAGTCTTCACTGCGGAAGTTGTCGGGTGAGCCGAAGACAACTTCCAACGTTATTGAGCCCGAGCAGCGGGCCTCTACGCCAGATATTACTCCTTTAAAGGTATTTTTAGTTTGATTCTTGACGGATCGATACCCATTTTGCAGACGGTTTCCTGATAGAGCAGGTTGAGGCTACCGCCGCCATCCATGAGGACTCGCGTGAGATGGAATCCGTCGATGATTGGGTCAAGGACCAAAGCTTCTGACCCTCCATGACGGATACTTGTGGGTGGTCCTTTCGATCATAGGTGATCGGGCAAGCCAACCATGGGTTGAATTTTGGGACGACCGGCTCTACGGCGTAGACGTCCCTTAATGCGCACTTGCGCTCCCGTTTTGGGATGTGTGTGACATAGATCATATTCACTGTTTTGACCTCGGGGGGCAATTGCTTCTGCGCCCCTATGTTTGTGGGCGAGGCTCTTCATCGTTGTCCTCGCTGGGCGGCCCTTTCCCCTTGTGTTCGGAGTTGAGCTTGCTGGCCTGTTTAAAGACCCGACAATTTCTGTTGGTATGATTGGCAGGTTTATCAGGGGTGCCATGAATCTGGTAGGGCTGATCGAGTATTTTGTCCAAACTAGATGGACCATCTTTGTTTCCTTTGAATGGCTTCTTCCGCTGACCAGATTTGGAGCCACTGAATCCGGCGTTGACAGTCGTGTCTTCGGTATTGTTTCGATGCTTGTGCTTGTCGTGTCGTGGCTTGCAATTGCCGTCCCTGGCTTCAGAGGTGCCTGGGTCGCTGGTGCTATTGCTTCTACGAGCGAGCCAGCTAGCTTCTCCCGCGCAAAAGCGGGTCATAAGTGCGGTAAGGGCTACCATGGACTTCGGTTTCTCTTGGCCGAGGTGTCGGAGGAGCCATTCGTCTCGGACACTGTGTTTGAAGGCCGCGAGGGCTTCAGCGTCCGGACAATCCACAATCTGGTTCTTTTTAACTAAGAACCTAGTCCAGAGCTGCCTGGCTGATTCGCCGGGTTACTAGATTATGTGACTAAGGTCATCAGAATCAGGGACCGAACATAGGTACCTTGGAAGTTGTCTCTAAAGGTGTCCTCCAAGTCTTCCCAGCTTCCAATGGAGTTTTCTGGGAGGATGTTCAGCCAATGTCGTGCTGGTCCCTTAAGTTTTAGGGGGAGGTACTTGATGGCATGTAGGTCATCACCGCGGGCCATGTGGATATGGAGAAGAAAGTCTTCAATCCATACCGCGGGATCTGTGGTGCCATAGTATGATTCAATGTTCATGGGTTTAAACCCTTCTGGGAACTGGTGCTCCATTACTTCATCGGTTAAGCATAGAGGGTGTGCGGCTCCTCTGTATCGGGCGACGTCGCAACGCAGTTCGGATGGAGTCCGTATGCGGTTTTTGGCCCATGTGAGGTTGTGTTTACCGTGTCAGGCTTGATGGTCGTCTTCTCGCGCTGGTGCACGCCCTCGTGATCCATAAATTGATCTGGTATGACCGGCTTGATTGTCCAGGTCCTGTTCGGCTTGAGTTGCCGCTCTGTCCCGACCACGAGGTGGTCGGTCAGGTCCGTCAGCTGCGTTACGCACTGTCGGTATAGGCTCGGGACCTCCTTGTCGAATTGGGAGAGCACCCTGCGCTTTGGGTAACTCTTAGTTGGGCGCTCGAGGCCGTATTCCTCGGCTACCAGGACATTAGTCCATCTGTCATTGAGTAAATCCTGGTCGGCTTGAAGTTGCTACCGCTTCTTTTTCAGGCTTCTTGCCATGGCTATTAGCCGGCACTTGAAGCGCTCTTGTTCGAGGGGGTCCTCTGGTATGATGAAGTCTTCGTCACCTGGTCTCTCATCCTCTTCGGAGGTCGGTAGGTAGTTACTATCATCCGAGCTCTCGTCCCCGATAGGATCATTGGGGTTGACCTGCCCCTCCTCCCAATCATCATGTTCAGATGTTGGTTTGATGGGGGCTTCTTGGTCTTCGGCGTTATCCGGAGTATTATTATCTCCGGTGCCGGTATTGCCGTCTTTTTCTCAGTGCGGTTTAGAGCGGCGCCGCTGACGACGACGCTTTGGTGGTGCCACAGGAGAATTATCCTCAACTGGGTCCTTCCCACCTTCGCCGTCATTCTCTTTGGGTGTGTCCATCATATACATGTCGTATGTGGAGGTAGCCGTCCAGCGTTCGGTAAGCAGCGGGTTCTGGCTTTGCTCTTCTCCGGCATTGTCGTCCTTGCCGTCGATGTCCTCGGAAGCGTAATCGAGCATGTCGGTTAAGTCCTCGACAATGGCTATGAAGTGGGTGGCGGGTGGGACGTAAAATTCCCCGCTCTCAGCCCCTAGTGCGGGCTGGGCATAGTTCGGCAGCGATCCCTCTGTAATGGCGAGAGATCGCATTAAGTCCAGAGCCTCATTTAAGAGTGGGGTCTGGACAGGAAGGCGGGAATCCGTGGAGCGGGGCGGGACAGGAGTTCCCTGACCGAGGTCGTATGACACGGACCTCGAGAGTTCGGAGCTGGTGCATGGAGGTGAGTCCGGCTTGATGAGGATGGAGGGAGCCTGGAGTGATTCCGGGCCTGTCAGTGAAACGATCCCCTACATACCTCCGGTGTTGAGCTCTATGGCTACGGAGAGTCCGGGGGGCTTTAAACTCCCGTCTTCGGACTCGGCGAAGAGTTTCGGATCTGAGGCCGAAGCTGCGGTTGAGGCCGCAAACCCTTGGAAGATCAAGTCTCCTTGGATATTAGCGACGTAGTTTAGATTTCCGAAACTGATCTGATGACCAGGTGCGTAGTTGTCGATCTGCTCCAGATGGCTAATTGAATTGGCACGCAGTGCGAAGTCGTCGAATATAAAGATTTAGCCGGGGAGAAAAGTCTCCCTCAGGGCGGTGTTATTGTAGATGATTGGTGGAGCCATCGAGCCTTCTGGTGACGACACAGTGGAACTCTCAATGAAAGCACCAATGTCGGTGTCAAAACCGGTAGATCTCGGGTAGGGGGTCCCAGACTGTGCGTCTAAGGATCGAAGGTAACAAGGAGGAAGGGGACATGATGTTTACCCAGGTTGGAGCCCTCTTAATGGAGGTAATACCCTACTTCCTGCTTGATTGACTTTGATGAGTATAGGGGTTACAAGAGTTGATCTACCTCGAGATCGTAATGGCTAAACCCTAGATGTCTAGCCTGCATGATTGTGTTCCCCCCTATGGACTAAACCCTTCGGTTTATATAAACATCGGAGGGATCTAGGGTTGTACAAAGTCGGTTACAGAGAAAGGAAGGTATACGATCTGAACGCCAAGCATGACATCCACGCAAAGGAGAGTCCCATCCGGACACGGGGAAGGTTCTTCTATCTCGTATCCTCATGGCCCATCAGTCCGGCCCATACCACAGAGCCCGGACGCCCGAGGACCGCTTAGTCCAGGACTCCCTTAAGGAGGAAGGGTCTAACCTTGACCGGAGGAGGTAGAAAACAACCACAAAACCGTCACCGTCGTGGTCGCCGAAGGGGGCCGGAGCTTCGAGGTGGAGGGGAGATCTAGGGAAGGAGGACGATGACGGCCATTGTTCGTCGCCATCGCTGGAGGGGAGGATGCTGGATCCTAAACACCGGAGGGAGGGGTCGGGGGGCGTCGCTTCTGCCGTCGGCGGAAGGAGCTCAGAGGCGACTGCGGCGGATCTTGGTCGACGGCGCGTCGTTCACTCGTCTGCCGCTCAAGCCGTGGCTTTCCTCCCCGACCTGTTGGTTCGTGGCTTTCCTTCCCGTGGTAAGGTCGTGGGTCGGGCAGGGTTAACCCTCGAAGGATGTGGTCCAAATGACCATCTCAATTTCCCTGGGCCAACTCGGCCCGTGGTTCTCTGACCCCGGGAAACAGCGGGGATCCCCCCGGGATACCTTGCAACCAAACGAGGCCTAAGAGTTTTATCCCGGGGATTAATCACAACAATTTGCTCATAACAGGTCAGATGGGAGAGGCAGCTTTCTACATGACCTAGAAGGATTTACTTGATACTTCCTAGGCCCCTGAGCACATTTTTGACCTTGATTTTCTCAAAGTGCCCTCCATCAATCTGGAGGAGCAAGACCCCATTGGTCTATTCTTTCAAAAGTCTTGGGCAATTATCAAAGGTGATGTGTTGGCAACAATTCATAAGTTATTTGTTGATTTTGGGCGCATGTTGTGATCGTGCTGGAACCAAGTGTCCAAGAGAGATGAGTCCGCGTTGTACCTGAGGTCGGCGAGGAGGTAACAGAGACGAGATACAAGTGCGTCAGCGGTTGATCTCCATGAGGCGGGCGCCGCCGGTCGCCAGGACATCCGTGATTGACACCCGATCTAGGCTCAGATGCCACCCGTTTGGGAGGTGGGTGTCGGACCACGACAGCGGGGTGCCGATCTCCCAGTAGTGTTGGCATATCTCCACCTTCACGTACGGCCGGAAGCGTGAAGGGGCCGTCGGAGGGGAGATGAAGAATGCAGATGGCGAGGTGGAGTACATGGTTGCGCTGCCCGACAACGCGGAGGACGACCCCGCCTCGTGGTCGTGCTTCGTCTTCTTGTCGAGCACCCACTTCCACGTGCCCATTCCGGCGGGCGTCAGGGAGTGGGAGGCCGAAGCTGGTGGGCGGCGCTAGGGTTTGCTTGTCGAGGCGAGAGGGGGCAGGGGAGTGGAAGTGTGTGGACGCGGCTAGGAAGTGGACTGGCCGGTCCACGACTTTGCCATTAAAAAGGACGCGACCTTGGGCGGATGGGAGGCTGGCGTGCGGGCCCGTGCACCCGTGTGGATTAAATGGGGCCGACGGGGAGTGATTGGGGGGCCAACATGCGGGCTCGGAGGCGGACGACGAGGCGACGCGTATGTGTCCGTCCAATGTTCACCTGGACGCAAATCTGGCCCAAAAATGCGTCCAGTTTGAGTCCAAGCGGACACGAAGCCAGACATATTTCGGTATGCTCTCGTGCGCTGGGTCGCCGCATCTCTTCATTTCGACCTAAACCGACAAAAACGGACACCTGAAGCACGACTCTGCATTAAAGGCAGAACAGTTCACAGACGGACGGAATGGGGCGTGGCAACTCACAACGGATAGTTACGCCAAGAAAACAATTGGACCAAGCAAGCAGTATTCCCATCGGGACCATGCACTGGAGAAATGCTGTGGAGAGAAACATAACCATATGGCACGGGAACCACCAGTAGTTACCCCACCAGACCAAACGCAACGGGAAGCATCCGAACAGTTGTGCAAGTTGTGCCATTTGGCTCCTCCCGTTGCGCAAGAATCCCAAGGATAGAAGCCTGGCTACGAGATAAGATATGCGTCTTTAGCACAGCTGCGGAATGACGCTATCCTGGAGAAAAGGTACACAAGTCAGACAGTACAGCCGGAGAAGTGACAATCGGCTGCCGCCAGTGTCTTCAATATCTTGGAGATAAACAATGACAGAAAAACACAGCCATTGCCGTCCCAGGCGTCACCGGAGCCCCGGATGGGGTCCTATGGCCGAACGATAATCCAAATATTATCGAACATCCACATCCACGTGTGTCCCTCTCTCCTTACCCTGGAGGCGCAGGCCATATGTAGGTTCCCAATATTGCAATTGCACGCGGACGCAGTGGTGTCCTTTTTGTATTCCCTGGCACCGTCGTCTGCAATTCGTGGTGTTGGTGTTGCATTCTGTGCGCTCAGCCGCCTGTAAAATATAGGAGTCCGCTTGAATATATGTAGCCCGGACGACTTGTAGAAAGCGAGATCTGAGATCGAGGCCAATTAGGTTCCACTTGTATTCTGTTCTGTGAGATCAGCTTGGGTGGCGGAATCATGATGCACATGATTGGTATGTATCACCAACGACATGATCCTGTTACTTTTCAATTCCTTTTTGTAATGAAAGTCAGAGAATCACCTTCCCGTGAGAGCGATCCTTCTTGGGTCCAGCACTCGCAGACACCTTGCCGCACCGAAAGAATCTTGAAATCCTTGTGCATCCAAGAAATACCAACGGTGGTGTGTCTCTACTGTGGTTCAGAAGGCACAACCTCACAATGGATGTCTGTTGTATCCTGCTGAATGAGAAGCACTCTTTACATCGCTACAATGTCTTAGGTCTGTGTATCCCCTGTTTTAATTCTGTTTCGGTGGAAACCTCCCATGCTTTAATATTATTATGTTTTGTCAAAGCTCGCTTTACCTGGAAGCTCAAATTTAATAACTTGAAAATCCAGCAATGTACAGGGACTAGAGAGAGATGTTGGAACTGCTCGGATAGACAAAGCTAGTACTATTTCGCAGCACTAGGTCGGTTATTATTTTACTTGGTCGTTTTGAGCATTGACCCTATCTTCTGCCTTTGATAATCACTGTATGTTTCTAGACGTTGGGAAATATTAACAATAATAATGAGATGAAAATATTTTGTCATTGATCTAGTTAACAGCATGTATTTGTGCATGACGAATCCAAAATAGCCTCTGTGCTGTACTCTGAATAGAGAGGAACAGAGCAGAATCTGGATTGAGGTTGTCTGATTCAGATTTGAATTGTGCAAGGATTCGGTGGACAAAGTTCTGATAAGGACAATCATGCTATATTGCGTCCGGGTCATAGTAGTAGTGAGAGTTAATCAAATGAGGTGAAAATTGATCCTACGTGTAAGGTTCGAACGTTGGTCCCAAGTGTAAGACCATCTCCGCTCACACCCCCCCCCCCCCCCTCCCGGCCGCTTTTTTATCGCCAGCGGTAAAAAACGGCCCAGTCCTGCCCCAGAAGCCCAAATTTCGCTGGTTAGGACCGAAATTGGCGCTGGCGGATCCAGGCCGAACCCAACGCGCTGGGGGCTGACCGGAGGCGCCGGGCGAAAGGAAAAAAGCGCCAAAACCTTCCCGCGCCGGATTCCCACCCGTGGGCCTGCCGAGTCAGCGGTTGCATCCTCGTCCTCAGCGTCCCGCCTTGGCCCCCGCGCGAATCAATGCGAAGGTTGTCGTCAGTTAGCTTTCCATTGATCACGGGCGCAACACAGTGAAGGCGCGCCGCCGCGTGTCCCGCCCCCTCCCCGCCACGCGTCCACACTGCTGTCGCCCCTCGCCGCTGTAAAAACCGCCCATCGTCGTCGCTGGCCACACACCCGCCTCCCATTGCTCTCTCGCCGCCGACCACCTTCTTCCTCCCCCCCCCCCCCCCCGGCGCCCTTTGCTTGCCCTTTCTCCTCCTTCCCAGATGGCCGAGCGCTTTCCCGGCAACGGAGCGTCGGCCAACGGCTTCGTCCGCCGCCATCTGCATGAGTGGGAGGCGCGCCTCCTCCATGAGGCGGACTACCTAGCGCCGCCTGACATGCACGTGCCTGACTCGTGGAGGCTCAGCGCCGGAGGAGTCCCCGTGCCGCTGCCGCCCACCGGCGTTGAACGCCGCGTCGAGATCACGCGGATTCGGTCGGCGCTACCGGAGGAGGCGTGGCAGCAGGCGAGGTACGCCCCCCGACAGTAACACCCTGTGGAAAACGTACTTCGAGCGCCGCCACGCCGACCAGCTCGCGTCCACGAACGGCGCTCCAGCACCACGGGGGCGCCACAACTCCGACAGCCGCCGTCAGTGGTGGGGCGTCCCCGGGCGCACTCTCCACGCTGTCCTCGAGTACGTCGAGGGCGGCGACTCGCCGCAGATGGAGTACCCGACACCGTCCTTCTCGCATCGGAGCGGCAGCTCATGGCTGCCAAGGCGCATGGCGGGCGTGTCCTCCTCTTCCTCCGGCTCCCACTCCCACTCCTCCAGCACGCCGCCGCCGCTCGCCGCCTTCAAGGCCGAGCCCCAAGAGACGCCTGAGAGTCGGCGCAGCGGTGGCCTCGTCATAAACAAGGGCCGCCGCCGCCAACCTTCCCCTCCTCCCTGCGGCCATCTTCGTCTGGTCAGGCCGAAGAAGGAGCCGACGACGCCGCCCTTCGTTGTCAAGCAGGATCACATCGCCATGGCCGTCGACCTCGAGACCGACCTGAAATGGGTGCGGGACGACTACGCATGGGAGGAGACGGAGCGCCAGCGCGCCGCCCTAGAGGAGATCTCCGCTCGGCGCCGCGGCCACGACAAGGACAACGTCATCTTCCTCGAAGACAGCGACGAGGAGGCACCGGCGCATCCAACCCCGTCCGCCTCGGCGACCGATGTCAGGGATGCAGCAAGGCGGCGGCGTGCAGGACGGCGACGATGACGACGGCGGCGACTACACCACCTTCTACAAACTTCTCGGCATTTAGAAGGCTCGGGACGGCGGCGGCGTAGTTTTTAGGGTTTTAATTATGTCTTTTTAAATTATGTACAAATATGAATGAAAAACGCCTGAATTTTGTCCAAATTCGCCGTGGGCCTGTGTCATTTTCTTCAAATTTTAGCCAAACTGCATTTCGAAAAACGGCGTCTGGGGGCCAACTTGGGGCGGCGGGTGGGAACCCGACCGCTCCCACGGCGAAAATAGCGCCGACTAGCCCCCAAGAGGCGCTATTTCAGTCCCTGGCGGCGTCAAACGGCTGGAGATGCTGTAAGGGGTGAAAACAGAAGATAACAGATTGCTGCTACTAATTGCCTTCTTCTTTGTAGTACTCTCTCCATCTATCTCAAATATAGTGAGCATTAGATTTTTTTTAAGTCAAATCATGTAAACTTTGATCAAGTTTATAGAAAGAAAATATCAACATATAGAATACTAAATCAATACCTTAGATACAAGTTTGACGGATAGCTGTAATACTACTCCTTAACTAATGAAGTTCTTTCTTTTGCAAATAAATAAATAAATAAATAACATGGTATATTGAGGGGGGGGGGGCATATATTTTTCCCTCATGACGATGTGTAAATATGGTTAAAGTTTATGAAGTTTGACTTTCATGAAGATAAATGCAAGGAGGAGTCATAAACCGAAGTTGTGATGAAATCAGTTGATACTTTGAAACATGTGAAGTTCTTTGTATTTTTACATTGAATAGAAGGGAACAAAGCAAATTCTGGGTGGAGGGACAACAAAATATCTGATTGGGTTTTGAATTGTGGAAGGAGTTGGTGGATGAAGACCTGATCAGTACAAGTTCTAAAACCGTAGTACATTGCCTCTTAGGCCACATGAGTGTGGGAAGTAGTCAAAAGAGGTTTACGTGTATGGGATGAGAAGGTGATGTACCACCACAATCACTTGTCTTTATAAAGATAAGTGTGTCTTTGTGATAACTTTTACTCGGTTACACTTTTTTGCCATGTTTTGTCTCTTTGTTATGACAATGCGACACTTTTATCTTATTTACATGTTCTTGACAAGATGGATCCACTTGTGGCTGAGTTAGAGCATCTTCAGCCGCGACCCCAACAGCCCCCCCCCCTCCCCCCGCAGAATTTTTAGCGCCGGCGACTGAAAAATCGGCCCAGTCACATTCCCAGGACCTCATTTAGCGTCGGTTTGGGCCAAATTAACAGTCGGCAATCCCGAGCCGAACCCAAGCGCCCGGGTGTCGCCTCAGGGCGCCGGCAGAAGCGAAAAGGGGCATGGGTCCGCTCTGTCGGCGAGAGGAGGCCCTTTTCCCGCCGTTTCCTCCCGCTCACCCCCCCCCCCACCCCCTCGGCTTCCCTCTCATTCTCCATTCCTCCCGCGAAACTCCGCCTCCTCCCTTCCAAGGCGGCCGCCATGCCGCCGAAGAAGTATGTGTTCCCCTGCGCCACAATGGATACCACAGCCACCGCCGCCTAGCCGAAGCAGAGGAAGCAGAGGGCACCGCTGTCGAAGCCCCCCGGCATGAGCAACGCCGACTGAAAGGCGGAAGTGCAGCGCCAGGAGACCGTCACCGCCGATAGGCGCAACAGGGCCAAGAAGGCCCGGGAGAGGGCGGTGGAGTAGGCAGAGCGCTAGGCCGAACAAGCCGAGGTGGCTCGCGCGGGGATGATGAATCCACCCGGCGGCCACGGGCACGCAACCTGGAGCCAGCAAAGCGTCGGATCTCCGGCCTGCTTCTCGTCCTCACCACAACCATGGAGTTGCACGCTGTCGCCGGGCTATGCCGACGGCGACGTACACAGCGGGTTCAACCCCAACGTCACCTTCCCCCATGGTCGCCCGGTACAGCACACGCCCTCGCCCGCGTTCGCCGGCGTGCAATACCCTACATACACGTACTCGCCACCGGACTACGCAGCCTCCCCAACGCCTCCTCTCCGCCGCGGCCAGCTGCTCTACTCACAAGCCTCCTCGTCACATCTTGGCTACGCCGATGCGACGGAGGCCGACATGGAGGACATCATCGCAGCCGGCTCGGCTGCCGCCGCTGCTTCCCCTGGGTTCACTGCCCAAGACGACTTGATTGATCTCGGCGACATGGACGGCGAGGAAGAGCCAGCGGGGGAGGAGGAGGAAGAGGGGGAGGAGGAGGAGCCGGCGCCTGCTCCGACGAGGAAAGGCAAGAAGAAGAAGAAACTAGCGGCCAAGACCGGCGAGCCATGCATCAAGTGGGCGTCCAAGTAAGATGAGTGCCTCACCGAAGTGTGGAAAGTCGTCTGCCTCGACCCGATCACCGGCACGAACCAGAACATCGACACGTATTGGGACCGCATCAAGTCCGAGTTCGACGAGCGCAAGCTCATCGACCCCTACTTCAAAGGCGTCTACATGCAGTGTGGGGCGAAGGCGATGGTGAACCATTGGGGGCTCATCCAAACAACGTGCAACAAATGGCATGAGATCGTCGAGGAGGTCGCGGCTCGCCCGGAGAGCGGCACCAGCGTCGAGGATCAGGTACAACACGCTGTTCTCTCCCTATTCCTTTCGCCGTGTGCGCGCCCATGTGCGCGCCTACGCCGACTGATGTTCGTCCTCGTCGCAGCTGCTGCGCATGTTCGCCATGTTCCGCGATGACAACAGCGACCAAGAGTTCAAGTACCTCCACGTCTTCAAGCGGATCGACAAGTGCGAGAAGTGGGCGGATGTCCGGCGCACCCTCACCAAGGCCAAGGAGACGTACAAGCCGGACGCGCCGACTCCAGGTGTGGCTGACGGGCGCCCGGACGGCGACAAAGGGGCAATAAGGCGAAACACGCCGAGTCGGCTGCCGCACGTGTGCATGAGTCCATCAAGCATTGCCTCATCGACGCCAAGACCAGGGCCGCCCTGCGAGAAGAGAAAACTGAGGCGCAGTGGGCGGCTTTATGACAAACATCGCCGTCAAACTCGACTTGCTCCGGACCAACGTCGCCGCGAAGAAGAGGAACACCGACCTGGCTTTCTTGATGGGCGGCGCTGACATGCTCCAGAGCGGCGACGAGCAGTTCAAGGCGTGGTACCTGGCGGAGCGCGGCCTCATCCTGAACCAGATACCGGCGACGCCTACGCCAACTCCCACGCCGACGCCAACACCACAGCCCAGCCCGAGTGATGATGCCTCCGCGACGCCCAACAGCATAGAGGCCGCGCCGACGCCTCCCAGCCCGTGCACGCCAGCGCCGACGCCGGAGGCCGACCCCGACGTTTAATGCATTCCTTGCGTTTCCTTCCTTTTTGTGCGCCAAATTTTTTATTTGATCGCCGAACTGTTGCGCCGATCGCCGGATTATGGCGTTTTTTTGAGCAGGAACGGATCAAGTTTGAATATGGGGCGTGGCTGGGCCTTGGGGGGCGGCAGTTGTGGGCGTGCCTGGGGCCTTGATCGCCCTCAGGGCCTAAAAATCGCCGGGTGAACGCCCAAAAATGCGCCGGCTTATGCGCTGGGGGGCTGAAGGAGTGAAGATGCTCTTATCCTCCTAGTTATCCTGCACGTCATCCTAACATGTGGGTCAGGTTTGTCAGTTTGAAGAAATAAACCTCTACCATAAAAGGCCACCAAAAGGTTCAAATAGTATATTACTTACCCGTGCTAAAAGGAATCACTTTATTTGTCTAGTTGTACGCGAGGCATCTATTGTCGGGCTTAGATTGGCTAAGGTAACATGAGGTAACTTAGAACCACACACATGTGGGGTGCCTGGTTTGTGGACCCACATGTTTGTGACTCAGAGCGTTTGGATCACTCCCTAGTTTTGACCATCTCCAGCCGCGTCCCCAACAAGGCCCCCCAGGCGTTTTTTCGCCGCCGGCGTCAAAAAATCGGCCCAATCGTGCCCCCAGAAGCCCAGTTTTCGCCGGCTCGGGCCGAAATTGGCGCCGGCGAACCCAACCCAAACCCGACGCGCTGGGGGGCGCTCGAGAGCGCCGGGCGAATATTTTTTGGCGCAAAAGCGCCGTGGGCCAGTCACGTTAGCGACTCGACTCTCTTCTTGCCACTTCGTCGTCCTCATCGCCTCGTTTCCCGCGGCGAATCAATGCCAAAGCTGCGCGCGCTGCCGCGCTGGTCAGCCTCCATTGATGCCTCACGGGCGGCGCAGCGAAGGCCGGGCGACGCGCGTCCCCTCGCCCGCCACGCCTCCCGCCACGCGTAACGCGCCGGCCAAGCCTACCACGCGGCGCCTCCGCCTATATAAGCTGACCACCAGCGCACCGGAGACCCGCACAGACACTTCACCGCCGACGCGCCTATTTCTCCCCCTTCCTCCTCTCGCCGTCTCCAGTTCAGAAGGATGGCCGAGCGCTTCCCAAGGCGACGGCGCGGCGGCGAATGGCTTCGGGCGCCGCCATCTTCACGAGGACGAGGCTCGCCTCCTTTTTGAGGCCGAGTACCCGGCCCCGCCGAACATGCGGGTGCCCGGGGCGTGGAGGATCAGCGCCGGTGGCGTGCCGGTGCCACCACCACCCACCGGGGCGGCTTGGCGTGCGGAGATCGCACGTATCTGCGCGTCCCTGCCGCAGGCGGCGAGGGAAGGCCCGCGGTACACCCCCGACAGCCCGCTCTGAGAGCCCTACTTCCGCCGCCGCCACGCCGAGCAGCTCGAGGCGACGAACGGCGTCGTACCCTCCGGCAGGCTCAACTCCGAGGGCCGGCGCCGGTGGTGGGGCGTGCCCGGCCGCACATTGGAGGTCGTCCTCGAGTACATCGAGGGCGGCAACACGCCGCGCCTCAAGTACCCCTCTCCCCCGTCCTTCTCACGCCGCCGTGGGAGCTCCTGGACGCCGAGGCGCATGGAGCGTCCCGGTGCGTCCTCCTCCTCGTCCGGCCGCTCGTCGGGCTCTCCCTGCCTCCGCCCCGTCAAGCCGGAGCCCCAGGACACGCCTGTCAGCGCGCGCACCCGCAGCTCCGGCGTCTGCATCGGCGACTCCCCCCCCCCCATCCGGCCGCTTCATCCTCGTCGAGCCTAAGCCGGAGCCCGGCCTCCCCGCGGAGTACGAGGAGATAGCCCGGCGCAGCTTCTCCAACGAGGACGCCTTGCAGTGGGCGCGGGACGACTACCTCCGCGACGAGATGGTCTAGCGGCGCCGGGCCCTGGAGGAGATCGAAGCCCGCAAGCGTGGGCGCGAGGACGAGCATGACGTCGTGATCCTCGACAGCGACGACGACGAGGACGCCCCCGGACCGTCCAACCCGCTGAGCCAACCGGGGAGGGATGCAGCAGGGACGATGGCGACTACACGCGGTTCTACAGCCTCCTCGGCATGTAGAACTGCGAGGGCGGGCGGCGGGCGGCGGGGAGCGGCGAGGCAGACGGCGAGGAGCGACGATGGAGACGGCGAGTGGCGGTCCCTAGTAGTTTTTTTTAAATACTTTTAAGTTTGAACGAACTCGCCGAAGTTTGCAATGAGTTTGCGCCGTGTTTGTGCCGTGTTTAAATTTTTCAAAAAAACATGAGCACCGCGACTGGGGGCATTACGCCCCCAGTGCACGGGTTAGCGCCGATGTGCCCCAGGGGGTGATTTTAGCCCCTCCTAGAGGACCAACGACTGGAAATGTTGTTACCTCGCCAGGCAAGGCAAGCCTTGCCGACGGAGGCGAGCCGATTTGGCTCGCTCGGTCAACTGAAGAAAAAGCTGGAAGCCGCAGGATACGAGGCAAGCTCGCTCGGGAACCAAGTCCCTCGCTTCCTTGCTGAGCCTGGCTAAGCCAGTGCTTGCCGGATAACCAAAGGCTTTCTATGACAGGTAACCCTAAGTCAGTCAATCCCAAGCATCTATCGTTGTAGATCGTCAATGCCTTTTTTTTCGCTTCCGTAAAAATGAAGTTCTTATTTTTTTTGTTAGTATCTATACTTGGACACTATTTTTACTTAACTTCAATGTGGATAAGGCAAGAATATTTTGCTTAACTTTATCGAATTTGAACCAAAACCACGTCATTTATTTTGGAACGGAGGGAGTACTTTGTTTTAACTAAGAGGTGAAATGTGTATTGAGTTTTTAAAAAGGATAAATGTTATCATAACATCACAATTAGCGGATAAAATTTAGAATATTCCACATAAAATTTCATGATCTTTATTAAATAAACATTCACACAGCAATGCATTCCATAAATACTCAGGTTCATGTCAACCACAACAAATTCGATAAACAGCATGTTCCAGAGTCTCTCAACACCCGGCTTCAGTCTGCCAGTGCAATTGAACATTTGGCCAAAACGGATGCACCGTAGCACTAGGGCCAGATCGCGCACACACTCGCACGGTTCAACAGAGTCTAGGAGGAGCTGCCCTCCACTCTTTTCCTGAAGATCATCCTGCCCAGCAAGCCCGGACCCCGCTTCTTCTTCCTAGGATCAGCAGCAGTCTCATGCTCCGTGACCAACGGCTGAACAACTGTTTGCGCCGCCGACGCCTTCCCGTCGGCGTCAGGATTCTGCTCCTGTGCCGTGCTCTTTCGTGCTGCCGCGTCAGGCTCGCCATGTTCTTTCGCGGGAGAGATGTGACCCTCGGTTGTGCCGGCGCCCTCGTCGGCAAGGATGCTTCCAAGTGACTGGGGCTTGTAGTCGGCGGAGCTCGGCGGTGGGCTGTGCGTTGAGATGTCTGTACTGCCTGAATTCGGCGGAGTCTGGAGAGCCTGCAATTGTTTGCTTAGATTCGTGATGGTCTCCTGGCACTCCGCAAGTTTGTCAGCTGCTGCAGATATCTCTGAGTCCTGCATTGCAGCGCAAATGTTGTCAAATCTTACTCCTGATGATTATATATAGATGAAAAGAGAGAACTGTGACGTAGTATAACATATCAGGCAGTAACATTTAAATGAAATGAGATGAAGCTGAAGTGAAAAATATCAGGTATAGTTAGTTTTGCAACAGCCAGAATGTTCTTTTTTCTGAACAAAACAGAAACATGAGAGCTTACCGTTGCTAGTTGTTTTGCCTCCTTTTGTGCCAAGTCTTCTCCCATTCCATCAGCAGTGAGACTGCATTACAAAGAACAAAAAAATTAACTGAAAATCACTCAACAATAGTTGAAAGGAAGCCCTGTTTAGCTGTTCGGTAGCTGCTTGCACTGTTATTACCTTTCTATCTCATAGTATGACGACTTCCTCCCCAGTTGGATATCATCATTCTGATCTAGCATGACCATTGCAAGTTCTTCAATAAGCTGTCTCTCTTGTATTTTATCAGGGTGCTGACCTTCTGTTGACTGAACCTCTCCCTTTTGTGCTTCTGTTTGGATATCCAGTGCTGCTGCTGATGTTGCACTCTGCATGTCAGGTTCACCATGTGCATCAAAGTCATTTTCGTTACCGTCCACGGTGTCCGATCGAACTTGGTTCGAGAAGTATATGCTCATTATGCACTCCAGTACCATGCAAACCTCGTCGACAAAATCTTCAAGCCTGGCTTTCCTCTGTAGCACATCATGGCAGACATGAACCAGGTACTCGAGCCGAGCACAAAGTTCAGGCTTGGCATGCAACAAAGATCCAGATCTCGCAGCATCGTCTTGTGCCGAAACGCGGATCGTGGCCGTGATTTTGTCAATCAGATTGGTGATCAGTTCCTCCACTTTGGTCCGGCCATACAGCAGATCAGAAGCATCTCCATTCCCATGAACAGGACCCTCGTCCAATGCACGCCTTATTCCACCAACGATGGCGTCGATGCTTTCTCCGGTTGCTTCATGGTTACTTGTAACGAGTTTCCAGACATCCTGCAGCCATTCAGGATGGCCATGTTCTAGGACAAGACTCTCACCGTTCTTGTCGGGCACGACGGATCTCGAATGTCCTGATGTCTGATGATCCCCTGATGACTCCATCTCCATCCTCTCGATCTCGGCGAAGTCGTCGAGCAAGCTCATGTCGGACACCATGACGGACGATGCTCCATGTCCCTGCTTCCCAGCCCTGAGCTGGTCCAGTTCAGAGACCAGAGCAGAGGCCCACGTCTCTGACTTTGCATGTGCATCGCTCAGCCGCTTGCTCTCCTCCGTCAGCTCCTTGAGCTGCCCCTGCACCGCCGACAGCTTGCTGGCCTCCTCTGCGTACTTGGTCTGCGTGAACTGCAGCTCGGTGTCCCTCGCCGCCAGCATCCGCTTCAGGACGTTGTTCTCGTCCTCGATCGCGCGCAGCCTGACGGCGTAGCTCTGGTCAGGCTCCGGAGCGCGCCGCGGCGTCACGGGCCGGGGCGACATCGGCGTCACTGAGCGCGGCGACATCGTCGGCGTCACGGAACGCGGCCGCCTCGGGCTGGCCCCGGCCCTGGACGGCGGCGGCTGCTGCTGCGGCTCGACCTCGTCCCTCATCTTGGCCAAGGCGGCCGGCCCGGGGAGCCGCTTCCGGACCATGGCGCGCAGCCGCTGGCACTCGCCCTCCAGCTGCGCGATCTTCTTCAGGCTCTCCGCCTGCTGCGCGCGGGCGGCGTCCACGGACCTGAGGTCGTACTCCCGCTCCTGGCTCCTCACCTCCAGCTCCTTCTGGAGCATGCGCGCCTCGTACTGCAGCGAGGCGCTCTGCTTCTGCGCCGCGTCCAGCTTCGCCGCCGCGCCGGAGAGCTCCTGGTCGGAGGCCGCCTTGGACTCCCGCAGCTCCCTGACGAGCTTGTCCTTGGCGTCCATGGCCTTGCAGAGGCTGTTGTTCTCGGCGGTGAGCTTCGCGGCCTTCTTGTTCGCGGCTTCGAGGCTCTGCTGTAGATCGCGCAGTTTCTTTTGCTGGGAGGATATCTCGCTGGCTGCTTCCACGATGATCTGCTCCCTCTCTTCTCTGGCAATGAGCAGCTGCTCCATGCAGGATCTCAGAGCATCTTCCATTTCAGCCATTGTTACTGTATGATTTCTTGGTACACCTTCTCTTGAGAAGAGTCACCAAGTGCTCTTCATGAGAGCAACATTTTTAGCTTATCACTCTTCTCAACCTGACAATGTGGTAATTTAGTCACACTCTACCAATTTGACAACCTCTCTATTTTACCGCTTGAATTTTGCAAAAGACCCACATTTTTTTTAATATTGTGAACCTGGCAATGTCTCATTCTAGGCGGATTTCTACGCATTTCTGAAAGAGATTTCTTCAAAACCCTTGCTATTGATTTCTTTAGCTAGCTGGCTGTTTTAACCAGGGACCAACTCTGGAAGACATTTATCTTGCTCTCTACTTGTAACCTTATTTTCTTCCTTGTTCATCAATCAAAATCAGCAATCTGCTGATTTTTCATAAAAAAAAAAAGATTTGCGAGTATTCGCTCAAGTAGACCTGATTAGTACTCCCTCTGTCCCATAATGTAAGACGTTTTTGCAAGCTAACATAGTTTGCAAAAACGTCTTACATTATGGGACGGAGGGAGTATTTGTTAGATGCAACTTAACATCTCAATTGCTTCTGACTTCAGCTAATCTTCTCTCATCCCACATTATGAGAACAACCCACAGAAACTAACAAGCTTAAGAGTTAGAAATCACACCATTGTACCAAAGTTGCATATTCCTTTTTTGTGGGGAAGTTTTTTTTTTTTTTTGCGAATTTTGCGAGAAAGTTGCATGTTCATCATTTAATAAGGAAAAAAAATATCAAAGCCAGACACATAAACAAAATTAAACATGTTTTATTTTTGAGACTTGTTGGATGGTTGTAAACTTTGCAACAATTAATTTAGCGTTTCTGCATCGATGGATGCAGAGGCCAGGGGTTAAACCCTCTTTTCAAAAAAACAAAAAACAAATGTAAACATGTTTCAACTAGCCTTTCAACTAAATTAACTATGATTCCATAGCAATGGGCGGCTCCGAGCTAGTATCATTGAAAAAGAGAAAGGGAAAAGAAAAAAAACTGGCTAAACTTACAGACTATATCAACTGAAGTTTGTCAAAAGGAATATTCAGTGCACAACTGGAAGCATGGTTAAGTTACACAACTCAACCAGGAACCAAAAAAAAAAAGGCAGTAAAATGCTGCAAGAATAAAAGAAAAATGGATGCACTAACCTGGACAAGCGGCTTAAACCTGTGATGATGCACAAGAGATGAGCCAGAGATACAAGGCGGCAGTCGGCAGAGCAGGAAGAGAAAAGAGAACCAGCGAAGTGAAGCGGAATCGCGGCAGCCCAATATCTTGTTTGCAATAGGGTGAATATGCGGATAGTTTGGTCGGCGCGTTGAGGGGTCAGAGCCAGCGGGGTGGGAGCTAGCGTCAAGGACATTGCAGCGGGAGTGGCTCTTTCGGCAGCGGGGCGCATGAGGGAAGAAGGCATGGTGTCGAGCTCAAGGCCGGAATTCTCCCAGCTCCAGCGGTTGGGCTGTTAAGTTCTGTCCCACCACACCACCCCACTTGAAACCAACAAAGTGGCTTCTTCCCAAGCTTTCCTTTATTTCCCCTGCTTATCCAGGTTGTTGTGATAGATGAGTGGTACATTCTTGTTGCTGTGGAGCCTGTGAAGAGCAGCCTCAACTACCTATCCCACTGCCTTTTGGCTAGATTTCTTCGTGGGGATCGACGTGTCGTATGGTTTGCTTAGGCTAATAGAGATATTTTGGTCAGGAGATGCTGTCGACGTACATGGCGTAAGTTGTGTGAGTGACACTGCCAAGACTGCAAGGGAGCTCGTACTATATAAAACGTGGAGCACAATGATCTTACTAGGGAGTAGGTAAGCACATATAAATACGTATAGTTTTTAGAAAATGAAGCACGTATGAATCCGACGAATGGAAGGAAAAGGTCACGAGTTTGGTCTCGAAAGGCACCCACAAACTCGTGTACCATGCCCAAGCGCCGACCAACTGTACGACCATCCGACATCCCGGATGGAAGGTGAGCGTATAATACAACTTTCGTGTAGTGCAGAGTGGATGCCCGGTGGCGGGGTGGGTCTTGTGAAGTGAGCTCTGCGCCAAACCTGCCCCCAGCTCGTTTTCAGAGAAAGAACACAACCATGTCTTCAGAGTTCTGTTTTGGTAGTCGATACGGTTAGCTGATCTTTCACCCGGTAGCTGATGAGCGATTTCAATCAAGATAAACTGTCCTACCAAGATAAATTGTGAGGCACTTTGCGCGTGAAAAGGTGGTGAAAGCCTAGAATAAGACCAGGACGCATGTTCCATTGCTTTAGCGTAGCAGGTAGGTAAACGGATTCCGTCAGAGCTACTCCATATTATGTTGCATTTGTCCACGAGAAAAGATCTGCCATGGTTGGAAACTCACCTTGATTTCAATGCCACGGTTCAGTTGTCATCACTTTTCGTCCTAACTGCTGAGTTCATGCCTGATCTAGCTTACTGGTTGTGCTTATATTGAGCTTTGCAGCTAGATCCATATGCCGCCCTTCATGCACTGTTGAGTGGACTACTTACTGAAATTGAGGTGCGGCGGCGGTTTGAAGAGGAGATGGATAAATATATGTTTCCTACTCCCTTCGTAAAGAAATATAAAAGCGTTTAGATCATTAAATTAGTGATCTAAATGCTCTTATATT
The DNA here is from genome assembly GCF_018294505.1 of Triticum aestivum. Taxonomy (NCBI): domain Eukaryota; kingdom Viridiplantae; phylum Streptophyta; class Magnoliopsida; order Poales; family Poaceae; genus Triticum; species Triticum aestivum. Next base: position 460,764,468 of record NC_057810.1, on the reverse strand, counting down.
TCTTTAAGGGGAGTACTATATTACGGAAATAATAAATTGTTCAGTGAGAACTTGTTTAGTGGAAATAGTGCTCTTTATTATTCAATAATGTTCAAAGGTACAATGGATACATCCCAGGGATAACTGAGCCAAACATATCGACCGCTATGTAGATAAAACGCTACTAACAAAATTATGTGCATCGAAGTTTGAAGCCCGGCCTTCATGAACAAATACACCGCCCTAAAAGTCTTCTTTCCTTTCATTAATCTCTCTAATAATCGAGAGCCCTCGCTGATGTGTTGATGGGGCGGGGACCCGTTCCCCTCGAGCCCTATGACAGGCATGATATGGAACATGTGAGGCTTTGGCCGGTTTGACCGTAGGAGTCAACTAGCTGAGAGCATGCTTGGATACGTTTTAGTCCCATGACTAAAAGTAGTGGGACTAAAACTTGCTAGTCTCACCCATGCTTGGATCCAAATACTAAAGAGACTAAAATCTAGTTATTGAGCATTTATTATCCTCCAAACCCTCCAATCCAGAATTAAGGAGAGGAATTAAATGAGGAGAGAGAGAGCTAATACATATTTTAGTAGGTTTCCCACGACTAAAAGATTTTAGCCTCAAGACTAGTCCTAGCCTCTCTTTAGTCAGGGGTGCTTGGAACTTTAGCCTCTAAAATAGACTATTTTTAGTCAGACTAAAAATAGTCCCTTGTATCCAAGCACCCTCTGAAACCTTACACGCGGAGAAGCTCGATTTCATTGGAATCCAATAAACCATCAGGAGATCCATCTTTGTTGTTGATCTTTGGTCGATTGGTGGTGATGACTTTGCTTGGAATTGGTTGCCGGTGAATGGGCGATCAGGTGGAATCCTGGTGGGCATCCAGTTGGAATCTTTCAATGTCTCGAGGGTCGTCATTTGCCGGCACTTCGTTACTGTCGTCGTAGTGCAATGCAATAACCAATTCATACGGGAATTGGTTATTGTGTATCGCTCGGTCGATCACTCTAAATCTGTTGACTTCCTCGTTGAATTGCATGACAAGATTTCTACCTCGACTGTGCTCATGGCCATCGGTGAGGATTTCAATTTGGTGAGGTCTGTCTTGGAAAAGGGCAAAAACAAGCAATCCATCAACATGAACCTAATGGACGCTTTTAGTAACTAGGTTGACCTGGAGCTTATGGAGTTACAATGGGTTGGAGCTAATTTTTACTTAGACCAATAAGCAACTCGACCAGACTCGGTGTCCTTGAAAGGGTTTTCGTCTCTCCAGAGTGGGAGAGCCAATTTCCTGCATGTCCGCTCGAGCCACGATGCATCTAGGTTCTGACCATTGTCCTCTAATATTCGACTCCAGTGAGACTCGTCAGAAACGGGGCTCGCGCTTTTTCTTTGAAGTTCAATGGAGGGAACACCTCCGCTTCCTAGATGTCATGCATGAGAAATGGATTGTTGCTTGCAATCATCCTCCTTATCGGTTGGGTTCCTTGCCTGATGCAATGGACTGATGGCAGCATTATATTAGGCGGATGTGGCATCACCTTAGAGGATGGGGGCTAACCATGGTGGTGCCTTGATACGTCTTCATCGTATCTATAATTTTTTTAATTTTCATTACCAATATTATACAACTTTCACATACTTTTGGCAACAATTTATATGATTTATTGAACTAACATATTGATCCAATGCCCTGTGTCAGTTCATATTTGTTGCATGTTTTTTGTTTCACCGAATAACCATAGCAAACGAAGTCCAAACACGATAAAAATTTACGGAGAATTATTTTGAAATATATGTATTTTTTGGTAGGTGGAATCAACGCAAACGAAGGCCCACGACCTCCACTACCCACCAGGGCGTGGCTTGCCCCCCTGGCATGCGGTGGTGCCTAGTGGGCACCCCGTAAGTCAGTTGGGGCTCTTCTTCGGCCGCAAGGAAGCTTATATCCGGAAAAAATCGTGTTAAAATTTCAGCGCAATCGGAGTTACGGATCTCCGGGAATTTAAGAAACAGTGAAGGGCCAGAAAACAGAAACGTGAAACAGAAGAGAACACAGAGATAGATCCAATCTTGGAGGGGCTCTCGCCCCTCCCCTGCCATGGAGGCCATGTACCAGAGGGGAAACCCTCCTCCCATCTAGGGGGAGGCCAAGGAAGAGGAAGAAGGAGGGGGTCTCTCTCCCCCTCTCAGGCGGTGGCGCCGGAGCGCCGCCGGGCAAGGATCGTGACGGCGATCTACATCAACAACCTTGCTACCGTCAGCACCAACTTTCTCCCCCTCTATGCAGTGGTGTAACCTCTCTATTCCCGCTGCAATTCTCTACTTAAACATGGTGCTCAATACTATATATTATTATCCAATGATATGTGGTTATCCTATGATGTTTGAATAGATCTATTTTGTCCTACGGGTTGATTGATGATCGTGGTTGGTTTGAGTTGTATATTTTATTTTGGTGCTATCCTATGGTGCCCTCCGTGTCGCACAAACGTGAGGGTCCCCACTGTAGGGTGTTGCAATACATTCATGATTCGCTTATGGTGGGTGGCTAGAGTGACAGAAGCTTACGCCCGAGTAAGGGGATTGTTGCGTATGGGAGTAAAGAGGACTTGATACTTACTACTATGGTTGGGTTTTACCTTAATGATCTTTGGTAGTTGCGGATGCTTGCTAGAGTTCCAATCATAAGTGCATATGATCCAAGTACGGAAAGTATGTTAGCCCATGCCTCTCCCTCGTATAAAATTGCAATAATAATTACCAGTTTAGTTATCAATTTCCTAGGGACAAATAACTTTCTTGTGTGACAAAAAGCTCTCTACTAAACAACTAACTTTTATTATCTTGCAAAGTACTCATAGTTTTATTCTTGCAAAGTAGTTCTAGCATCACACCTACAAAATAGTTTCATACTTGTTCTAGGTAAATCAAGTGTTAAAGTGTGCGTAGAGTTGTACCGGTGGTCGATAGAACTTGAGGGAATATTTTTCTACCTTTAGCTCCTTGTTGGACTCGACACTCTTATTTATCGAAAAAGGCTACAAACAATCCCCTATGCTTGTGGTTATGGAGACCTTTTTCTGGCGACGTTGCCGGGAGCAATAGCGTGGGGTGAATGTTCTCGCGTGTGCTTGTTTGATTATCACTAAGTAGATTTTAATTTTTGTTCTGAGTTGTTCTCTATCTTTAGTTATGGATATGGAACATGAAATACCAAAAAAAAATTGTACTTGCTAGTCATGGAGATGGGGAACCTCCTAAAATCCTCGATGCTCGTTATGTGAAAAATATTAAACACTACTTTGATAATCCTAAGAAAACCCCTTTCAACTTGATAATGGGAGACACGTTGGATCAACGTGAATACTTTAGGGATTATCGATTGACTCAAAAATGGAAACTGTTATGGGATCAAATTGAAATGTTGCAATGGTATGGTTGGAATTTATGCTTGAGATATGATTATACTTGTTGCTATAGGATGAAGGCTCATCACCTTCCCTTTTCATGAGAATTTAATGATAATGAAACCTTGGCTTCTTATGGTAATGATAGATATGATTACTATGATGTGGAATGAATAGAAGAATTTGTTCATTTAAGGGTGCTTATGAAATTGAATCTCTGTTTGAAAAGTATGAAGATTATGATGATGCTGTTTATAGACCTAATTTTTTTGCTATACTTAAATATTGATATCAGAATTATGAATACAATGCCGATATTGATGTATTTATTAAGAAAGTCTCCGCTATCTAAGAAGAGACTTGTATTTTATAGGAAACTATTGAAGAAAAAATTGATGAAACTGTGAGCTCATTAGAAGAAAAAGATGACGAGGAGAGCGAAGAACAAAAGGAGGAAGAGCGGATTGATCACCCGTGCCCACCTTCTAATGAGAGTAACTCTTTATCCCATACATTATTTAATTTCCCTTCGTGCTTACCGAAGGATGAACGCTATGATGGTTGCTATGATCCTGTTGATTCATTTGAAATATTCCTTTTTGATGGAATTGATGCTTGCTATGCTTGTGGCTAAGATGCCAATATGAATTATGCTTATGGAGATGAACTTGTTATAGTTCCTTATGTTGAGAATAAAATTCTTTCTATTGCACCCACACATAATAGTCCTATTATCTTTTTGAATTCCCCCAACTACACTATATTGGAGAAGTTTGCACTTATTAATTAAGGGTTACATTGATGGGTTGCCTTTTACCGTTGCACATGGTGATTTTGATGAATATAATATTCATGTTCTTGCTGCTCCTACTTGCAATTATTATTAGAGAGGAACTACATCTCCACCTCTCTATGTTTCCAACACGATAAAATTTCAAGAAACTGCTTATGCTATGTATTGGCCTTTACTTGATGTGCATGAATTGTTCTTTTGTGACATGTCGATGCATATGAAGGGAGTTAGACTTCATCATTGCATGATACATTGCTTTGTGATCACTACTAAAATACAAATCATTGTTAATTAAAATTGGCTTTGATATACCTTGGGATCCGAGTGGATCGATTATTTGAGCACTTTATGCCTAGCTTAATGGCTTTAAAGAAAGCGCTGCCAGGGAGACAACCCGAAAGTTTTAGAGAGTCATTTTAATCTGTTGTGTGCTTTTATAAAGTTTAAAAACAAAAAAATAGAGGAAACCTAAAACTTTTTCAAAAAGAAAAGTGAAAGTGAGAGAGACGAGCACTGTTAAAGTGGGATCTAGCCTTGAACTTTGTTCATGCCCATGGAAACTTTGTGAACCTTGATTACATAAAATTTTAAACAAAAATAATTATCCCCTTGTAAATCCATTGCATTATAAAATAATGTGCCAAGATTTTTCCTTTAGGATGATTAGATTGCTTGTTTGGTATGTGCGGTGCAAAAACAGAAACTTTGGCTGTAGTGCGTGAATTTACATTTTTTTTACTGCAACGTCAAAATTTTCTGAAATTTTTGCAAAGTACTTCTATGCACAATGTTTTATTTTTCAAAATTTTTGGAATTTTTGGAGTTACAGAAGTATGGTCAAAGTTCAGATTGCTACAGTCTGTCCGGTTTTTGACAGATTATGTTTTTGATGCATTGTTTTGCTTGTTTTGATGGAACTGTGGATCTTATTGAATGATATAAACCATGGAGAAGTTGGGATACAGTAGGTATAGTGCAAAAAATATGAATGGATTTGCATCTGTACTTAGAGTAGTGATTTGCTTTATTATACTAACGGATCTCACGAGGGTTTTGTTAAGTTTTGTGGGGATGAAGTGCTTGAGGATCGAGGAGGTCTCGATATGAGGAGAAGGAGGAGAGGCAAGAGTTCAATCTTGAGGATGCCTAAGGCACCACAAGTAAATATTTATGGAGACTCAAGCGTCTAAGCTTGGGGATGCATCGGAAGGCACCATCTTTCTTCAACAAGTATCGGTATGTTTCGGTTTTTGTTTTGTTCATGTGATATGTGTAAATCTTGGAGCTTCGTGTTATTTTTCTTTTTCTTTTAATAATGCACCATGCTAGTATGAGATAGTCCTTGGTTGATTTATAGAATGCTCATTGCACTTCACTTATATCTTTTGAGTATGGCTTTATAGAATGCTTCATGTGCTTCACTTATATCATTTGAAGTTTGGATTGACTATTTCTCTACATATAGAAGATCATCATTTGTAGAATGCTCTTTCGCTTCACTTATATTTATTAGAGAAAAGTCTCTTGTATAAAGAATTAAACTCTCTTGCTTCACTTATATATATTTAGAGAGTCTGTTGGGGAACGTTGCAGAAAATAAATTTTTTTCTACGCTTTCACCAAGATCAATCTATGAGTTCATCTAGCAACGAGAGAAAGGAGTGCATCTACATACCCTTGTAGATCGTGAGCGGAAGCGTTCAAGAGAACGGGGTTGAGGGAGTCGTACTCGTCGTTATCCAAATCACCGATGATCCTAGTGCTGAACAGACAGCACCTCCGCGTTCAACACACGTACGGTTGAGGAAGACGTCTCCTCCTTCTTGATCCAGCAAGAGGGAAGGAGAGGTTGATGGAGATCCAGCAGCACAACGGCGTGGTGGTGGATGCAGCAGTGATCTCGGCAGGGCTTCGCCGAGCTTCTACGAGAGGGAGAGGTGTAGCAATGGGAGAGGGAGGCGCCAAGAGCATGGGTGCGGCTGCCCTCCCTCCCCCCTCTTTATATAGGCCCCCTAGGGGGGAGGGGGGCGCCGGCCCTAGGAGATGGGATCTCCAAGGGGGGGCGACAGCCAAGGGGGAAACTTGCCCCCCAAGCCAGGTGGGGGCGCCCCCACCCCTAGGGTTTCCAACCCTAGGCGCAGGGGGGCCAAGGGGGGCGCACCAGCCCACCAGGGGCTGGTTCCCCTCCCACTTCAGCCCATGGGGCCCTCCGGGATAGGTGGCCCCACCCGGTGGACCCCCAGGACCCTTTCGATGGTCCCGGTACAATACCGATGACCCCAGAAACTTTCCCGATGGCCGAAACCTGACTTCCTATATATAATTCTTCACCTCCGGACCATTTTAGAACTCCTCGTGACGTCCGGGATCTCATCCGGGACTCCGAACAACTTTCGGGTTATTGCATACTAATATCTCTTCAACCCTAGCGTCACCGAACCTTAAGTGTGTAGACCCTACGGGTTCGGGAGACATGCAGACATGACCGAGACGCCTCTCCGGTCAATAACCAATAGCGGGATCTAGATACCCATGTTGGCTCCCACATGCTCCTCGATGATCTCATCGGATGAACCACGATGTCGAGGATTCAATCAACCCCGTATACAATTCTCTTTGTCAATCGGTACGTTACTTGCCCGAGACTCGATTGTCGGTATCCCAATACCTCGTTTAATCTCGTTACCGGCAAGTCACTTTACTCGTACCGTAATGCATGATCCCGTGACCAGACACTTGGTCACATTGAGCTCATTATGATGATGCATTACCGAGTGGGCCCAGAGATACCTCTCCGTCATACGGAGTGACAAATCCCAGTCTCGATTCGTGCCAACCTAACAGACACTTTCGGAGATACCCGTAGTGCACCTTTATAGTCACCCAGTTACGTTGTGACGTTTGGCACACCCAAAGCACTCCTACGGTATCCGGGAGTTGCACAATCTCATGGTCTAAGGAAATGATACTTGACATTTGGAAAAGCTCTAGCTAAACGAACTACACGATCTTTGAGCTATGCTTAGGATTGGGTCTTGTCCATCACATCATTCTCCTAATGATGTGTCCCGTTATCAATGACATCCAATGCCCATAGTCAGGAAACCATGACTATATGTTGATCAACGAGCTAGTCAACTAGAGGCTTACTAAGGACATGTTGTTGTCTATGGATTCACACGTGTATTACAATATCCGGATAACACAGTTATAGCATGAATAACAGACAATTATCATGAACAAAGTTATATAATAATAACCATTTTATTATTGCCTCTAGGGCATATTTCCAACAGTCTCCCACTTGCACTAGAGTCAATACTCGAACACCCATAGCGTTCTGGTGTTGATCATGTTTTGCCCTATGGAGAGGTTTAGTCAACGGATCTTCTACATTCAGGTCCGTATGCACTTTACACATATCTATGTCTCCATCTTGAACATTTTCACGTATGGAGTTGAAGCGACGCTTGATGTGCCTGGTCTTCTTGTGAAACCTGGGCTCCTTGGCAAGTGCAATAGCTCCAGTGTTGTCACAGAAGAGTGTGATCGGCCCCGACGCATTGGGTATGACTCCTAGGTCGGTGATGAACTCCTTCACCCAGATTGCTTCATGTGCTGCCTCCGAGGCTGCCACGTACTCTGCTTCACATGTAGATCCCGCCATGATGCTTTGCTTGCAACTACACCAGCTTACTGCCCCACCATTCAAAATATACACGTATCCGGTCTGTGACTTAGAGTCATCCAGATCTGTGTCGAAGCTAGCATCGACGTAACCCTTTGCGACGAGCTCTTCATCACCTCCATAAACGAGAAACATATCCTTAGTCCTTTTCAGGTACTTTAGGATGTGCTTGACCGCTGTCCAGTGTTCCTTGCCGGGATTACTTTGGTACCTTCCTACCAAAACGTACGACAAGGTTTACATCAGGTCTGGTACACAGCATGGCATACATAATAGACCCTATGGCTGAGGCATAGGGGATGACACTCATCTCTTCTTTATCTTCTGCCGTGGTCGGGCATTGAGCTGAGCTCAATCTCACACCTTGCAATACATGCAAGAACTCTTTCTTGGACTGATCCATATTGAACTTCTTCAATATCTTATCAAGGTATGTGCTTTGTGAAAGACCTATGAGGCGTCTTGATCTATCCCTATAGATCTTGATGCCTAATATGTAAGCAGCTTCTCCAAGGTCCTTCATTGAAAAACACTCATTCAAGTAGGCCTTAATGCTGTCCAAAAGTTCTATATCATTTCCCATCAAAAGTATGTCATCTACATATAATATGAGAAATGCTACAGAGCTCCCACTCACTTTCTTGTAAACGCATGCTTCTCCATAAGTCTGCATAAACCCAAATGCTTTGATCATCTCATCAAAGCGAATGTTCCAACTCCGAGACGCTTGCACCAGCCCATAAATGGATCGCCGGAGCTTGCATACCTTGTTAGCATTCTCAGGGTCGACAAAACCTTCCGACTGCATCATATACAGTTCTTCCTTAAGATGCCCGTTAAGGAATGCCGTTTTGACGTCCATCTGCCATATCTCATAATCATAGTATGCGGCAATTGCTAACATGATTCGGATGGACTTTAGCTTCGCTACGGGAGAGAATATCTCATCGTAGTCAACCCCTTGAACTTGTCGATAACCCTTAGCGACAAGTCGAGCTTTATAGATGGTAACATTACCATCCGCGTCCGTCTTCTTCTTAAAGATCCACTTGTTTTCTATCGCTCGCCGATTATCGGGCAAGTCTGTCAAAGTCCATACTTTGTTTTCATACATGGATCCTATCTCGGATTGCATGGTTTCAAGCCATTTGTTGGAATCTGGGCCCGCCATCGCTTCTTCATAGTTCGAAGGTTCACCGTTGTCTAACAACATGATTTCCAGGACAGGGTTGCCATACCACTCTGGTGTGGAACGTGTCCTCGTGGACCTACGAAGTTATGTAGTAACTTCATACAAAGTACCTTGATCATCATCATTAACTTCCTCTTTAGTTGGTGCTGGCACCACAGGAACATCTTCCTGAGATGCGCTACTCACCAGTTCAAGAGGTAGTACTTCATCAAGTTCCACTTTCCCCCCACTTACTTCTTTCGAGAGAAACTCTTTCTCCAGAAAGGACCTGTTCTTGGCAACAAAGATCTTGCCCTCAGATCATAAGTAGAAGGTATACCCAATGGTTTCCTTAGGGTATTCTATGAAGACGCATTTTTCCGACTTGTGTTCAAGCTTTTCAGGTTGAAGTTTCTTGACATAAGCATCGCATCCCCAAACTTTTAGAAACGACAGCTTAGGTTTCTTCCCAAACCATAATTCATACGGTGTCATCTCAACGGATTTAGACGGTGCCCTATTTAAAGTGAATGTAGCTGTCTCTAGAGCATATCCCCAAAATGATAGCGGTAAATCGGTAAGAGACATCATAGATCGCACCATATCCAATAAAATGCGATTACGATGCTCGGACACACCGTTACGCTGAGGTGTTCCAGGCGGCGTGAGTTGTGAAATGATTCCACATTTCCTTAAGTGTGTACCAAATTCGTGACTTAAATATTCTCCTCCACGATCTGATCGTAAGAATTTTATCTTTCGGTCACGTTGATTCTCTACCTCATTCTGAAATTCCTTGAACTTTTCAAAGGTCTCAGACTTGTGTTTCATTAAGTAGACATACCCATATCTACTCAAGTCGTCAGTGAGAGTGAGAACATAACGATATCCTCCGCGAGCCTCAACGCTCATTGGACCGCACACATCAGTATGTATGATTTCCAATAAGTTAGTTGCTCGCTCCATTGTTCCGGAGAACGGAGTCTTGGTCATTTTTCCCATGAGGCATGGTTCGCATGTGTCAAACGATTCATAATCTAGAGACTCTAAAAGTCCATCAGCATGGAGCTTCTTCATGCGCTTGACACCAATGTGACCAAGGCGGCAGTGCCACAAGTATGTGGGACTATCGTTATCAACTTTACATCTTTTGGTATTCACACTATGAATATGTGTAACATTACGCTCGAGATTCATTAAGAATAAACCATTCACTAGCGGGGCATGACCATAAAACATATCTCTCATATAAATAGAACAACCATTATTCTCGGATTTAAATGAGTAGCCATCTCGAATTAAACGAGATCCTGATACATGTTCATGCTCAAAGCCGGTACTAAATAACAATTATTGAGGTTTAAAACTAATCCCGTAGGTAAATGTAGAGGTAGCGTGCCGACGGCGATCACATCGACCTTGGAACCATTCCCGACGCGCATCGTCATCTCGTCCTTCGCCAGTCTCTGCTTATTCCGCAGCTCCTGCTTTGAGTTACAAATATGAGCAACCGCACCGGTATCAAATACTCAAGAGCTACTACGAGTACTGGTAAGGTACACATCAATTACATGTATATCACATATACCTTTGGTTTTGCCGGCCTTCTTGTCCGCTAAGTACTTGGGGCAGTTCCGCTTCCAGTGACCACTTCCCTTGCAATAAAAGCACTTAGTTTCAGGCTTGGGTCCATTTTTTGACTTCTTCCCGGCAACTGGCTTACCGGGCACGGCAACTCCCTTGCCGTCCTTCTTGAAGTTCTTATTACCCTTGCCTTTCTTGAACTTAGTGGTTTTATTCACCATCAATACTTGATGTTCCTTTTTGATCTCCACCTCCACTGATTTCAGCATTGAATATACCTCAGGAATGGTCTTTTCCATCCCCTGCATATTGAAGTTCATCACAAAGCTCTTGTAGCTCGGTGGGAGCGACTGAAGGATTCTGTCAATGACCGCGTCATCTGGGAGATTAACTCCCAGCTGAGTCAAGCGGTTGTGCAACCTAGACATCTTGAGTATGTGCTCACTGACAGAACTATTTTCCTCCATCTTACAGCTGAAGAACTTGTCGGAGACCTCATATCTCTCGACCCGGGCATGAGCTTGGAAAACCATTTTCAGCTCTTCGAACATCTCATACGCTCCGTGTTGCTCAAAACGCTTTTGGAGCCCCGGTTCTAAGCTGTAAAGCATGCCGCACTGAACGAGGGAGTAATCATTAGCACGAGACTGCCAAGCGTTCATAACGTCTTGGTTCTTGGGATTGGTGTCGTGGTTCTAAGTCTGACAGTAGAGTGGGGGGTAGGTATGGAGAGGCAAGGTCCTAGCTATGGAGAGGTTGTAAACACAAGAGATGTACGAGTTCAGGCCCTTCTCGGAGGAAGTAAAAGCCCTACGTCTCGGAGCCCGGAGGCGGTCGAGTGGATTATGTGTATATGAATTACAGGATGCCGAACCCTTCTGCCTGTGGAGGGGGGTGGCTTATATAGAGTGCGCCAGGACCCCAAGCCAGCCCACGTAATGAAGGGTTTAAGGTGTATTTAGTCCGGGACGTTACTGGTAACGTCCCACATAAAGTGTCTTAACTATCATAAAGTCTACTTAACTACAGGCCGTTGCAGTGCAGAGTGCCTTTTGACCTCCTGGTAGTCGAGTGAGTCTTCGTGGTCGAGTCCTTCAAGTCAGTCGAGTGAGTCCCTCGTTGGTCGACTGGAAGGTGACCTCTTCTAAGGGTGTCCTTGGGCAGGGTACTTAGATCAGGTCTGTGACCCTACCCTAGGTACATGACCCCATCATTAGCCCCCGAATGGATTGAGGCTTTGAGTGACGGAGGAGTTGATGCTGTTTCCGATTAACCTTTGCACACTGGTCGTGCGTTGTTCTGAACCAGAGAATCTCTTCGTTGATAGTGAGCAACTTGTCTTCAATCGACTCGATCCATTCTTTTCTTTCGTCGAGTGATCTTTCGGGCTTCGTCGATTTCCGAGCGACGGATCGCAGGGAATCCCGCACCTGACAGGCCGGTCTGCCGTTTGCGGATTACGCGGGATGCGAAATTTGGGGAAACGCGCGAAGCAGAGCGGACCGCGGCGTTCAGATGGGACGGGACATAGACGCCTCGATCTCCGCGCCGCTTTCTTCGCCACGTATCTCGCCCGCGTAACAGTTCCAGGATATGATTAGATCTGCCGGGTCCACCTGTCATCCACTCGGAAGGGATCTTATAAATGCGCCCGGCGAAGGTTTTTGAACAGTGCCTCAGCATTCTCTCTCTGCCTCCTTCGTCTCCGCCCAACGCGCTCGCTCTCGCCTCCGCACCACTCCTCCTCACGCGTCCCATCGGAAGCCATGGTCAAGGAGAAGACGGCGGCGCTGGAGCGCGCGAAGAAGGCGTCGGCGACGGAGAAGGCAAAGGGGAGATCCACCAGCCGCGGTGGGTCTTCGTCCAGATCCCGCCTGCCGAAAGGCTGGGTCCAGGGAGATTGGATCTAGTCGAGCATCACGGAGAAGGATCTCCTCGACATGGCCAACGAGGGCCTGATCCCCCATGGAGCTGCGAGGCTTCCGGGGAAAGAGTGGCAGCCCCAGCCGGAAGAGGGTGAGTGCGTGCTTCTGGCTACCCATGTCGATCGCGGATTCTCTTTGCCGCCGAGCATTTTCTTCCGTGGTTTCTTGAACTTTTTTGGAGCGCAACTCCACCACTTCACCCCGAATTCTATCGCCTATCTTGCCGCGTTTGTGTCCATGTGCGAGAGTTTTCTGGGCTGTCGACCACACTGGGGTTTGTTCAAGCACATATTCACATGTCGCTCTCAAACTGTGAAGAAGGCGAGTCCAGGCGACGAAAGAACCTGAGTGGTCCAAATGTGTGGAGGTCTGGGGATCCAAGTGAGAAACAAGAGCACCTTCCCAGCCATGACTTTTCCCGAGTCAGTCAGAGGCTGGCAGTCGACCTGGTTCTACTGCCAGGATGAGTCGACACCGGGGCAGCCGAGTGGACTCCCTCCATTTACCATGGACCGAGTGAACAAGCCCTCCTCTCTGAAGCTGATTCCGGAGGAGAAAGCTGATGTGAAGATGTTAATGGAGCGTGTAGTTCAGTTGGTTCGGGAGGGAGTGACGGGCATGGATCTCCTGGAAGTTTTTCTTAGGCGCCGAATCCAGCCTCTTCAGTTCCGGAGCCACTGCATGTGGTTGTACTGTGGGACTGAGGATGTGACTCGGGTCAATCCAGAAGCAGTCGACGATGCCACTCTGGAAAGGTGGATGGCCGCTGTTACTGGGAACAAGGACAACCCTCGCGGGGCCAGAAGGATTCCTCCACTCGACTGCCACAGTGACCCAAACAAGGCATGTCTGCCCCACTTCCCGTTGTATTCTCATCATATTTTATTTCCGCTTTCTCTGCCGATCGGTCGACTGATCTTTGTCTTGTTGTCCCTCAGACCCTCACTGAACTGTACTCGATGCCCAACGGAGCGCAGGCTCCGACTGAGGAGGGAGAAGCGAGCGGGGGCGAGAGCCAGGAGGAGGAGTGGGACTCGGACGCCGCCGAGGCCGATGATGATGACGATGACGATGATGATGATGACAATGAGGACGGGGAAGAGGAGGAGGAGGAGGAGGTCGCACCACCGCGCTCGGAAAGGCGGTCGAAACTTGTCCATGACCCTGCGACTGAACGCGGCGAGGGGGTCGCGACTGTTACTCAGTCGACCAAGCGCCCCCGGACCACCTCTCCGGCGCCGACTGAAAAGGCGCCGAAGCAGCCCAGGGCGGCCCCGTCGAAGCCGACCAAGCACCTGCCGAAGATGAAGGTGTCCATCCCCACCATATCAGGGTAATCATGTTGCTTAAGTCTTCTTGTTTTGTGTGAACTTTATCTCTGGTTGGCGCTGGAGTTAGTCGACTGACTCTTTGGAGTTGCAGTGCTGCTACTTCTGAGACCTCAACCCGGGCTGACGACCATGAGATGGAGGACGCAGCAACCTTAAAACCTGGTATTATACTCTTAACACCGTTTCTAGTCGACTGACTCATGATCTCTAATTCTGATTCTTTTCTGTAGCTCCATCCAATGTTGTTATCACTCTCCCTAATGATGATGAAGACGAGGAACCACTAAAGCACAGAATGAGAAGGAAAGCGTCTGCTAGCAGGGTGCCCCAGGATGTGACGGTGCCTGAGACTCTGGTCGCGGAGGAGGAGAACACCACTCGACACACTGTGTCCTTCGCAGATCCGCTGATGAGTGCTCCGCAGCCCTCCCTCTTCACGACGCACCACGTCCCAGAGGACCAAGCTGGCGCCGCGAAGGAGGCGATACACCAGGCAGGGATCATGATGGAGCAGTTGAAGACCATCCGGGATGCGAGCCAGGCAGCTTACGACGCCAGTTCCGCCCTTCAAAGGAATGTTCAGGTCAGTCGACCACCACTTGTTCTGTTAGGATATGCTATCAAAAAACTTTTCTTTCCAGAATTTATAGTAGTCACCCACTGGGTGTGTCGATTTAAACTCCGTGTTAGCGGGGGCACGCTGAGTGCACCCGCGGGGTGTAGTCCCCAAGGCTAAGGTCGACTGCTGGCAGTCGGCCTTAGGCTTTATAATTTCAGTCTCTCCGTCATTCGACTACGGCGAATGGATTTCGCAAACCGGTGGGGGCACGCTGAGTGCACCCACTGGGTGTAGTCCCCGAGACTGTGGTCGACTGCTGGCAGTCGGTTACAGTCTTAAAGAATACATCTTGTTTTTTTTTGAGGTCGACTGGTCGACTCTGTCTTCAAATAGGATTAGTGGGGGCACGCTGAGTGCACCCACTGGGTGTAGTCCCCAAGGCTAAGGTCGACTGCTGGCAGTCGGCCTTAGGCTTTATAATTTCGGTCTTTCCGTCATTCGACTAAGGCGACTGGATTTCGCAAACCGGTCGACTGGTCAACTCTGTCTTCGACTGGTCGATTAGTGGGGGCACGCTGAGTGCACCCACTGGGTGTACTCCCCGAGACTACGGTCGAATGCTCATATTCGGCTGTAGTCTTAGAAACACGTGATTTTTCCTTTTTCACTCGGAAGTGAATTATATTTGACATTTTAGTCGATTGGTTCTTCGCAGAACTCCTGTGATCTTGTGGCTCGCTACTCTGAGCTGGAAAACAAGCACATTCAGCTCGAGCTGAATTTGAAGCTGGTTCAGGAGAATCTGACGAAGGCAAAGGAGGAGACCAAAGGTATGTTTGGTGAGACCTTGACGACTGCTTTTTCCCTTTATTTGTTTCAAAATCTGATCTTGCTGTAACTTGCAGGTAAGGTGAGGGAGGCCCAACGGAAGAAGGACCTTGAACTAGCTGAGAAGATCAAGCTTGTTGACGAGAAGTTAGCTTCAGTCGCCAAGCTTGAGCAAGAAAATGCCAATCTGAAAGCTGCTCTTGGGAAGAAAAAAGATCCGGCCTTCCTGAATGGTCTTGCCAAGAAGCTGTTTCTTATGCTTGAAGGTAAATCTCTATGCTCGGCGATCATTTCCAACCGTGGTTTTTCCATTCGACCATCGCCTTGACTCGGTGATCGTCCTTGCAGAATTTTGTCAAAACTTTGAAGAAGAAACTAGCCGGCTGGAACCAAACCTTGACCCCGTCAATTCTCCGATGGATGACGAAGTTGCCATGAATGTTTTCCGACTGGAGTCCCGTGTTGCAGCTGTCGTGGACTATCTTGCAAGGCTGAAGGTCGCCACATATCGCATCGACTCGACGCTCTGGCCCGGGGAGACACTTCAGAATGACCTCGAGTCGCTGATGGCTCGCTTGAACACGATCCCTGGCCGAGTGCAGGAGTGGAAAAAGTCCTCGGCTCGGTGCGGTGCAGATGTTGCTCTGTGTCTGGCCCGAGTCCACTGCAAAGATGCGCGAGAGGACAAGCTGGCGGCCCTCCGGGTGGCCAACACCAAGAAACACGACTTCAGGTCCTTTATGGAAACTTTCCTTGCGGCTGCCACTCGGATCGCAGATGGAATTGATCTTGATGAGTTTGTTGCACCTTCCAGCCCTCCACAGGAGGGGTAAAAAACTTCTTCTAAACTTGATGCTTTAAATTTGCCTCGGTATGCCGAGTGGAGTTGTAACCGATAAACCTTAACGGGCTTAGCGCCTGAGCACTTTCGGTTCCTTTAGGTATCGATCCGAACTTGAATTTGGTGTTTGAATATGATTGCTTTTGGCTCGAAATGTCTTTTGCAGGTTCAAAGCGGGGCGCTTACTGCAATCGACTTATTCCTTAGTCCACTTAGGCGAGCGCTGGGCTGCAGCTAAGCCCCCGAGTGAGAGGTTTGCTCTTCACTCGGTAGGAATTTTGATAACTTAGGCGAGTACTTGGACTGCAGCTAAGCCTCCGAGTGAGAGGTTTGCTCTTCACTCGGTAGGATTTCTGATAACTTAGGCGAGCGCTGGGCTGCAGCTAAGCCCCCGAGTGAGAGGTTTGCTCTTCACTCGGTAGGATTTTTGACAACTTAGGCGAGCACTGGGCTGCAGCTAAGCCCCCGAGTGAGAGGTTTGCCCTTCACTCGGTAGGATTTTTGATA
The DNA here is from genome assembly GCF_018294505.1 of Triticum aestivum. Classification (NCBI taxonomy): domain Eukaryota; kingdom Viridiplantae; phylum Streptophyta; class Magnoliopsida; order Poales; family Poaceae; genus Triticum; species Triticum aestivum. Next base: position 460,747,840 of record NC_057810.1, on the reverse strand, counting down.
ACTTAGGCGAGTACTTGGACTGCAGCTAAGCCTCCGAGTGAGAGGTTTGCTCTTCACTCGGTAGGATTTCTGATAACTTAGGCGAGTACTTGGACTGCAGCTAAGCCTCCGAGTGAGAGGTTTGCTCTTCACTCGGTAGGATTTCTATATCTTAGGCGAGCACTGGGCTGCAGCTAAGCCCCCGAGTGAGAGGTTTGCTCTTCACTCGGTAGGATTTTTGACAACTTAGGCGAGCACTGGGCTGCAGCTAAGCCCCCGAGTGAGAGGTTTGCTCTTCACTCGGTAGGATTTTTGATAACTTAGGCGAGTACTTGGACTGCAGCTAAGCCTCCGAGTGAGAGGTTTGCTCTTCACTCGGTAGGATTTCTGATAACTTAGGCGAGTACTTGGACTGCAGCTAAGCCTCCGAGTGAGAGGTTTGCTCTTCACTCGGTAGGATTTCTGATAACTTAGGCGAGCGCTGGGCTGCAGCTAAGCCCCCGAGTGAGAGGTTTGCTCTTCGCTCGGTAGGATTTCTGATAACTTAGGCGAGCGCTGGGCTGCAGCTAAGCCCCCGAGTGAGAGGTTTGCTCTTCACTCGGTAGGATTTTCATAACTTAGGCGAGTACTTGGACTGCAGCTAAGCCTCCGAGTGGAAGTCTAGCTTACCACTCGGTAGGATTTTTCATAACTTAGGCGAGTACTTGGACTGCAGCTAAGCCTCCGAGTGGAAGTCTGGCTTACCACTCGGTAGGATTTTATTTAATCTTAGGCGAAACGGATTCGCAGCTAAGCCTCCGAGTGGGAGTCTGGCTTACCACTCGGTAGGATTTTATTTAATCTTAGGCGAAACGGATTCGCAGCTAAGCCTCCGAGTGGGAGTCTGACTCACCACTCGGAAGATTTTTACAAACTTAGGCGAAACGGATTCGCGGCTAAGTCACCCACTGAGGGGAAATTTTATTGGACAAAATAAAAAGTGACAAAAATTATGGAGGAACTATGACACTATTATTTTGAGGTCCATGGACTACAGAAGTACTTTATTGCAACTCATCCGAGTGATTAAATTTAAGTGTAAAATGGGCGGAGTAGTTCCGCGTTCCAAGCTCGGGGCTCGTCGATATTATGCTCGACGTTGTAAAGACGGTACGCCCCGTTGTGGAGAACTTTGGTGACGATGAAGGGTCCTTCCCAAGAAGGAGCAAGCTTGTGTTGTTTCTTCTGATCCACTCGGAGAACTAAATCTCCTTCCTGGAAGGCTCGACCCCTCACATTTCTGGCGTGGAAACGACGCAAATCTTGTTGGTAGATGGTCGACCGGATCAGAGCCATCTCCCTTTCTTCCTCTAAAAGGTCGACTGCGTCCTGCCGCGCTTGTTCAGCTTCTGCTTCGTTGTAGATTTCGACTCGAGGAGCATTGTGGAGAAGATCACTCGGCAAGACTGCTTCAGCTCCGTAGACCAAGAAGAATGGGGTTCTTCCGGTCGACCGATTAGGTGTGGTCCGCAGTCCCCAAAGCACCGAGGGAAGTTCGTCGACCCAAGCTCCAGCTGCATGCTTGAGATCACGCATTAGTCGGGGTTTCAATCCCTTGAGAATCAGGCCATTGGCTCGCTCTGCTTGTCCATTCGACTGCGGATGAGCGACTGAAGCGTAGTCGACTCGCGTGCCTTGAGAGTTACAGAAATCTCTGAATTCCTCCGAGTCAAAGTTCGACCCATTATCCGTAATGATGCTGTGCGGGACTCCATATCTGAATATTAGTTCCCTGATGAAGCTAACAGCAGCACCGGCGTCAAGGCTCTTGATTGGTTTAGCCTCAATCCACTTGGTGAATTTGTCGACTGCCACCAGTACATGCGTGAAGCCACTTCGCCCTGTTCTCAAAGGACCGACCATGTCCAACCCCCATACTGCGAAAGGCCAGACGAGTGGGATGGTCTTCAGAGCCGATGCAGGCTTGTGCAACATATTCGAGTAGAACTGACATCCCTCGCACTTATCCACTATTTCCTTTGCCATCTCATTCGCCTTTGGCCAGTAAAATCCGGCTCGGTAGGCTTTGGCCACGATGGTTCGAGAGGACGCATGATGACCACAGGTTCCCGAGCGGATATCATTGAGGATGATTCGACCTTCTTCTGTTGTTATGCACTTCTGACCAACTCCAGTCGCGCTTTCTCTGTATAATTGTCCTTTGATTACGGTAAAGGCCTTAGATCGACAGACGATCTGTCGAGCCTCTTCCTCATCCTCCGGGAGCTCTTTTCTCAGGATATACGCGATATATGGAACTGTCCAGTCGGGAATGACCACCAAGACCTCCATGACCAAGTCGACCACTGCTGGGACTTCAACCTCAGTCGGATCTGTGGCACTCTTGGGCTGTGGAGCTTCTTCGGTGAAAGGATCTTCTTTGACTGACGGAGTGTGTATATGCTCCAAGAACACACCACTCGGAATGGCTTCTCTCTTGGAACCTATCTTTGCTAGATCATCAGCTGCTTGATTTTTCAGTCGGGGTATATGATGGAGCTCCAACCCCTCGAACTTCTTTTCCAGCTTCCTCACTGCACTGCAGTATCCAGTCATGGCTGGGCTTCTCACGTCCCACTCCTTCATCACTTGGTTGACCACTAAATCCGAGTCGCCATAGACCATCAGGCGATGGACGCCGAGTGAAATGGCCATGCGCAATCCGTATAAGAGGGCCTCATATTCTACCTCATTGTTGGAGGAATCAAAGTGAATCTGGAGCACATATCCGAGCTTATCTCCTCTGGGGGACACCAGGACAACCCCAGCACCGGAACCATTCAACATCTTAGAGCCATCAAAGAACATGGTCCAATGCTCCGAGTGAACTTCAGTCGGCTGTTGCTGTTCAATCCACTCGGCGAGGAAATCTGCTATTGCCTGGGACTTAATGGCTTTCTTTGCCTCAAACTTGATATCAAGGGGAAGAAGTTCAATCGCCCATTTAGCCACTCGACCAGTTGCATCTCTGTTGTGCAAAATCTCTGATAGTGGAGCGTCGCTGACGACTGTGATGGAATGATCAGAGAAATAATGAGCAACCTTCTTTGTGGTCATGTATATTCCATACACAAGCTTCTGATAATGAGGATATCTCTGCTTGGATGGAGTCAAGACTTCAGAAAAATAATACACTGGGCGCTGAACTTTGAGAGCTTTTCCTTCTTCTTCCCGCTCGACCGTAAGCACAGTACTGACGACTTGTCCCGTGGCTGCGATATAGAGCAGCAGAGGCTCTTTGCTGATTGGAGCAGCAAGCACCGGCTAGGTGGAGAGCAGAGCTTTTAGCTCGGCAAACGCTGCATCAGCTTCTGGAGTCCACTCGAACTTGTCTGCCTTCTTCATCAGTCGGTAAAGAGGCAATGCCTTTTCACCGAGTCGTGAGATGAATCGACTTAATGCGGCCAAGCATCCAGTAAGCTTCTGGACATCGTGCACTCGCACAGGGCGTTTCATTCGGAGAATAGTGCCGATCTTCTCTGGATTAGCGTCGATTCCTCGCTCGGAAACGAGAAAACCGAGTAACTTGCCACCAGGAACTCCAAATGTGCACTTTGATGGATTGAGCTTGATATCATACCTTCTGAGGTTGGCAAATGTTTCGGCGAGGTCAGCGAGCAGGTCGGAACCTTTTCGTGACTTGACGATGATATCATCCATATACGCTTCCACATTCCGACTGATTTGAGTGAGAAGACACTTCTGAATCATTCGCATAAATGTGGCTCCGGCATTCTTGAGGCCGAATGGCATGGTGATATAGCAGAAGCACCCGAATGGAGTGATGAAAGCTGTTTTTACCTCGTCGGGTCCGTATAGACGGATCTGGTGGTACCCGGAGCAGGCGTCTAGAAAAGACAGTCTCTCGCATCCCGCGGTCGAGTCAACAATTTGATCTATGCGAGGGAGAGGAAAATGATCTTTCGGGCAGGCCCGGTTGATGTGCTTGAAATCAATGCACATTCGGAGCGATTTGTCTTTCTTGGGAACCATGACAACATTAGCGAGCCACTCGGAGTGGTATATCTCTCGGATAAATCCTGCCGCCAACAGTCGAGCCACTTCCTCTCCAATGGCTTTTCTCTTCTGGATGGCGGACCGCCGAAGATGCTCTTTGACTGGTTTTGCAGATGAGTCGACTCTTAGGCGATGCTCAGCCAGTCCCCTGGGAACACCTGGCATGTCAGCGGGCTTCCATGCAAAAATGTCCCAGTTCTCACGGAGGAACTGGATGAGCGTTTCTTCCTATTTCGGGTTGAGTGTTGTGGAGATGTGGGTCAGAGCTGCATCGGGGTCGGTCGGGTGAATGTGAACAGGCTTTGTCTCACCGGACGACTAAAATGCAGATTCTGTGGCGGGTTTCTTGGATCGCAGCAAGTCACTCGGATCTGCGTTTTGCTTGTATTCTTCGAACTCGACCACTGTCACCTAGGAATCGGCAATCTTTGAGCCCTTCTGAAAGCACTCTTCTGCCTTTTTCCGATCACCGGTGACAGTGATCACTCCTTTGGGGCCGGGCATCTTCAATTTGAGGTACACGTAACATGGTCGAGCCATGAACCGTGCATAAGCTGGTCTCCCCAAAATGGCATGATATGCACTCTGAAAATCCACGACCTCAAACGTCAACTTCTCTTTGCGAAAATGTTTCGAATCACCAAACACCACGTCTAGAGCTATTTGGCCGAGTGACTCGGCTTTCTTCCCTGGTATAACTCCATGAAAGCTCATGTTACTGGTGCTCAGTCGGGACATCGGAATGCCCATTCCTTTCAGCGTGTCTGCATACAATAAATTCAGCCCACTACCACCGTCCATCAGCACTTTTGTCAGTCGAGTGCCTTCGACAACTGGATCGACCACCAAAGCTTGCCTCCCAGGGGTGGCAATATGAGTCGGGTGATCAGATTGGTCGAATGTGATGGGTGTTTGGGACCATCTCAGATAATTTGCTTTTGCTGGGGCGACCATGTTCACCTCTCGGTTAATGACTTTCAATCGAGTCTTGCTTTCCACATCTGCAAAGATCATGAGAGTGGAGTTGATATGTGGATATCCTTCCTCACTGTCCTCCTTGTCTGCGGGCTTGTCCGACTCCTTCTCCTTGTCCTTAGACTGTTTTCCCTGAAACTATTGGATCAGGAGTCGACATTGGCGAGTGGTATGCTTCGGGTAGATGATATTCCCCTCTTTGTCTTTCTTCGTGTGGATGTGACACGGCATATCCATCACGTCGTTCCCTTCCTTATCCTTTACCTTATTAGGGTTCCAGGATCCTTTTGGTTTCCCTTTAAACTTTCCCTGAGTCACGGACAGAGCCTCTCCAGGAGCCGCCGGTTCAGCCTTCCGCTTCTGTTTCCGACTGGTGTTTCCCTTTTCCGACTGACTCGGCTTGTGCTTGCTGCTTCGGAGTCGGTCTTCTTCTTCGCCGTTGGCGTACTTGGTAGCAATCTCCATCATCCGACTCGAGGTCATGTCACCGGTTCGACCAAATTTCAAACTCAATTCTCTATTCTTGACACCATCCTTAAAGGCGCAGACTGCCTGATGATCAGACACATTCTCCACAGTATGGTGCAAAGTGATCCATCTCTGAATATACTCCCTGAGAGTCTCATTGTTCTTCTGCACGCAGACTTGCAGCTCCGTCAATCCAGCCGGTCGCTTGCAAGTTCCTTCAAACGTTCTGATGAACACTCGGGACAGATCTTCCCAAGTGTAAATGCTGCTAGGAGGTAATTGAGTCAACCATGCCCTGGCAGAACCTTCCAGCATGAGGGGCAAATGCTTCATGGCCACCTTGTCATTCCCACCACCAATCTGAACCGCCACTCGGTAGTCCTCAAGCCAAGTTTCAGGCTTAGACTCACCAGTGAACTTGCTGACTCCTGTTGCCAACCTGAAATTGGGAGGGATAACTGCGGCTCTGATAGCTCTGCTGAAACATTCAGGACCAGAAACATGCACTCGACTGCTTGTGGGCGCATCTCTGTCGAGTCCACCTCGATGGGCTCTGTTCCGGTCGACTAAGCCTTGCACGATAATGGATCGCGCGTCAAAGCCTGGTTCTCTGGGGTCGACTGGAACTCTTCGCCCCGCACTGAGTTGGCGCCCGTCATCTTGCTGCCGAGGAGCGTAAGACCCACCCCTCGGAGGGGAATTGGGCACCCGACGCCTATCATCTCGGTCGAGTCGGTCACCATATTGGTCTCGCCGATTCTCGCACCCTTCACGCCGCGGAGGCGATCTGGGGCTGTGAGCCGACTGAACCGTATTCGCAGCGACGGATCGACTGTGAATTCTGTTGCGCGACTGCGACACGGCCAAATTCTGATCTCCTGCTGCCCGGAGCAGATCCCTGATCTGCATCAAGCCTCTGCCAGCTTCCGACTGAGAGGGCTGGATGGACTCTGCTATATGGGTCGCAGCTGCTAAATTCTGGATTGGGGTTCGATATACCTGAGTCGGCGGGAAGAGTTGACGTCGACTGGTGTCGGGAACTCGTTGCCGCGCGCGCTCGTCGAGTGCTCGCTGAAGATTCTCCAGTCGAGTGCGTTCAGCCAAATTGGCTAAACGAGCCTCCTCCAAGGCGCGAGCCTCGGGGGTTTCTCCTGCAATGGGAGTACGCAGGACATCCACGTTCCTGCGGCGAAGTTCCTCTCTTTGCAGAGAGTCGAGTGGCTCGGGCTGGTACTCTTCGTGGTCTCGTGCGGGGTCGCCTCCGTCGCCTGCCCCACCATCACGGGCGAAGCCAGGGGGACTGCGGGGCCCGTCGACCATCAGGATTTCCGCCGCTGGATCACTGCTATCGCACTCGGATGCAGTCTCTACGGAGCCAGTCGACAGATCGAACAGGCCGTAGAGAGATTCGTCGGGCTCGATTGCCGCAACTTGGGTGGTGGCCGTCTGGCGAGCCACCGCGTGCCTCACCCACTGCTGAAGCCTCGACCGGCCTGAGCGCTTGCGCTGGCGGGAGACCGGGAGGGTGGTCGATGGGGGAGTTGACCGATACGGGGTCGACGGTTGCCGCAGCAGAACACCGCAGACACATGCGCGAAAATGCGTCGCACCGCGGACGGGGAGCGCATCGACGTCGAGTGGAGCCTCCTGGAGCCAGGCGGAGTCGTCGGCGACGAAAGTGAGAGCACCGAGACGGATCTCTCGACCCTCAACCAAAACTCCAGCAGTCATCATGATGAAAGTACTCGGAAGAACCGCAACTTCTCCACAAAATCGCTAAAACACCTGCCCCACGGTGGGTGCCAACTGTCGTGGTTCTAAGTCTGACAGTAGAGTGGGGGTAGGTATGGAGAGGCAAGGTCCTAGCTATGGAGAGGTTGTAAACACAAGAGATGTACGAGTTCGGGCCCTTCTCGGAGGAAGTAAAAGCCCTACGTCTCGGAGCCCGGAGGCGGTCGAGTGGATTATGTGTATATGAATTACAGGATGCCGAACCCTTCTGCCTGTGGAGGGGGGTGGCTTATATAGAGTGCGCCAGGACCCCAGCCAGCCCACGTAATGAAGGGTTTAAGGTGTATTTAGTCCGGGGCGTTACTGGTAACGTCCCACATAAAGTGTCTTAACTATCATAAAGTCTACTTAACTACAGGCCGTTGCAGTGCAGAGTGCCTTTTGACCTCCTGGTAGTCGAGTGAGTCTTCGTGGTCGAGTCCTTCAAGTCAGTCGAGTGAGTCCCTTGTTGGTCGACTGGAAGGTGACCTCTTCTAAGGGTGTCCTTGGGCAGGGTACTTAGATCAGGTCTGTGACCCTACCCTAGGTACATGACGCCATCAATTGGTGCTTCACCTAGCGGTGCTTCTAGGACATAATCTTTCTTGGCAGCTATGACGATGATCCTCAGGTTCCGGACCTAGTCCGTATAGTTGCTGCCATCATCTTTCAGCTTGGTTTTCTCTAGGAATGCGTTGAAGTTGAGGGTAATGTGGGACATTTGATCTACAAGACATATTGTAAAGATTTTAGACTAAGTTCATGATAATTAAGTTCATCTAATCAAATTATTTAATGAACTCCCACTCAGATTAGGTATCCCTCTAGTCATCTAAGTGAAACATGATCCGAGTCAACTAGGCCGTGTCCGATCATCACGTGAGACGGACTAGTTGATATCGGTGAACATCTCCATGTTGATCGTATCTTCTATACGACTCATGCTCGACCTTTCGGTCCTTCGTGTTCCGAGGCCATGTCTGTACATGCTAGGCTCATCAAGTTAACCTAAGTGTATTGCGTGTGCAAATCTGGCTTACACCCGTTGTATTCGAACGTTAGGATCTATCACACCCGATCATCACGTGGTGCTTCAAAACAACGAACCTTCGCAACGGTGCACAGTTAGGGGGAACACTTTCTTGAAATTAATGCGAGGGATCATCTTATTTAAGCTACCATCGTTCTAAGCAAATAAGATGAAAAACATGATAAACATCACATGCAATCAAATAGTGACATGATATGGCCAATATCATATAGCTCCTTTGATCTCCATCTTCGGGGCTCCATGATCATCTTCGTCACCGGCATGACACCATGATCTCCATCATCATGATCTCCATCATCGTGTCTCCATGAAGTTGCTCGCCAACTATTACTTCTACTACTATGGCTAATGCGTTTAGCAATAAAGTAAAGTAATTTACATGGCGTTTCTCAATGACACGCAGGTCATACAAAAAATAAAGACAACTCCTATGGCTCCTGCCGGTTGTCATACTCATCGACATGCAAGTCGTGATTCCTATTACAAGAACATGATCTCATACATCACATATATATCATACATCATTCATCACAACTTTTGGCCATATCACATCACAAATCATATGCTGCAAAAACAAGTTAGACGTCGTCTAATTGTTGTTGCATGTTTTACGTGGCTGCAATAGGGTTCTAGCAAGAACATTTTCTTACCTACGTAAAAGCCACAACGTGATTTGCCAACTTCTATTTACCCTTCATAAGGACCCTTTTCATCGAATCCGCTCCAACTAAAGTGGGAGAGGCAGACACCCGCTAGCCACCTTATGCAACTAGTGCATGTCAGTCGGTGGAACCTGTCTCACGTAAGTGTACGTGTAAGGTCGGTCCGGGCCGCTTCATCCCACAATACCGTTGAAGCAAAATAGGACTAGTAGTAGCAAGAAAGTTGACAACATCTACGCCCACAACAAATTTGTGTTCTACTCGTGCAAAGAGAACTACGCATAGATCTAACTCATGATGCCACTGTTGGGGAACGTTGCAGAAAATAAAAAAAATTCTATGCTTTCAGCAAGATCAATCTATGAGTTCATCTATCAACGAGAGAAAGGAATGTATCTACATACCCTTGTAGATCGCGAGCGGAAGCGTTCAAGAGAACGGGGTTGAGGGAGTCGTACTCGTCGTGATCCAAATCACCGATGATCCTAGTGCTGAACGGACAGCACCTCCGCGTTCAACACACGTACGGTTGAGGAAGACGTCTCCTCCTTCTTGGTCCAGCAAGAGGGAAGGAGAGGTTGATGGAGATCCAGCAGCACGACGGCGTGGTGGTGGATGCAACAGTGATCTCGGCAGGGCTTCGACGAGCTTCTACGAGAGGGAGAGGTGTAGCAATGGGAGAGGGAGGCGCCAAGAGCATGGGTGCGGCTGCCCTCCCTCCCCCCTCTTTATATAGGCCCCCTAGGGGGGGCGCCGGCCCTAGGATATGGGATCTCCAAGGGGGGGCGGCGGCCAGGGGGGAAACTTGCCCCCCAAGCCAGGTGGAGGCGCCCCCATCCCTAGGGTTTCCAACCCTAGGCGCAGGGGGGCCAAGGGGGGCGCACCAGCCCACCAGGGGCTGGTTCCCCTCCCACTTCAGCCCATGGGGCCCTCCGGGATAGGTGGCCCCACCCGGTGGACCCCCGGGACCCTTCCGGTGGTCCCGATACAATACCCGTGACCCCCAAAACTTTCCCGATGGCCGAAACCTGACTTCCTATATATAATTCTTCACCTCCGGACCATTCCGAAACTCCTCGTGATGTCCGGGATCTCATCCGGGACTCCAAACAACTTTCGGGTTACTGCATACTAATATCTCTTCAACCCTAGCGTCACCAAACCTTAAGTGTGTAGACCCTACGGGTTCGGGAGACATGCAGACATAATCAAGACGCCTCTCCGGTCAATAACCAACAGCGGGATCTGGATACCCATGTTGGCTCCCACATGCTCCTCGATGATCTCATCGGATGAACCACGATGTCGAGGATTCAATCAACCCCGTATACAATTCTCTTTGTCAATCGGTACGTTACTTGCCCGAGACTCGATCGTCGATATCCCAATACCTAGTTTAATCTCGTTACCGGCAAGTTACTTTACTCGTACCGTAATGCATGATCCCGTGACCAGACACTTGGTCACATTGAGCTCATTATGATGATGCATTACCGAGTGGGCCCAGAGATACCTCTCCATCATACGGAGTGACAAATCCCAGTCTCGATTCGTGCCAACCCAACAGACACTTTCGGAGATACCCGTAGTGCACCTTTATAGTCACCCAGTTACGTTGTGACGTTTGGCACACCCAAAGCACTCCTTCGGTATCCGGGAGTTGCACAATCTCATGGTCTAAGGAAATGATACTTGACATTTGGAAAAGCTCTAGCTAAACGAACTACATGATCTTTGAGCTATGCTTAGGATTGGGTCTTGTCCATCACATCATTCTCCTAATGATGTGATCCCGTTATAAATGACACCCAATGCCCATAGTGAGGAAACCATGACTATCTGTTGATCAACGAGCTAGTCAACTAGAGGCTTACTAGGGACATGTTGTGGTCTATGTATTCACACATGTATTACGATTTCCGGATAACACAGTTATAGCATGAATAACAGACAATTATCATGAACAAAGAAATATAATAATAGCTATTTTATTATTACCTCTAGGGCATATTTCCAACAGAGTCAACGGGAATTGGTCATTCACATGGTTAGTCATGAAATCCTACATAAAACTTGTAGATCATTGAATATGATATGTTTGATTCCTTGCAATATTTTGCGATATAGAGATGGTAATAGGTGGGAGGTACTAGTGAATGATTGTGGTTAGCAAGAATATTGGTGTTAAGTTTGTGATTTCTGAAGCATGCACGTTGATAACCAACAAGTATAGGGGATCACAACAGTTTTCGGGGGTAGAGCATTCAACCCAAATTTATGGATTTGACACAAGGGGAGCCAAAGAATATTTGAAGGTATTAGCAGTTGAGTTGTCAATCCAACCACACCCGGAGATTAATTATCTGCAGCAAAGTGATTAGTAGCACAGTATGTTGAAGCTATATCATGTTGTACTCTGATGTATTTCAATTATGAAATCCTGGTTCCTTAATATGGGAATGAAATATATTATGTGTTTAATATGAATGTCAATTAGATTAATATAAATGGATCATTAATAGGGCAATTAGCCTACTAATGGTGAATTAGCCTACTAATTGGCTTTTGCTATTGCAAACGCTTATTGAGAAAATACCGTGGGCGATGACCTAAGGCAACGCACATACTTTCTAGGAATAAACCATGTTGGATCGATGAACACTCGCACACGACATTCTCTTCAAAACTGTTTGCGTTAGGCCACCTTGCGCAAACGTTTACCGCATAAAAACTATGTGTGATGGACAGCCTTTGCCACATAGTTTCTTCTACACACGTGTGTGATGCATTCAATAAGCAAACGATAAAATTGTTAATATTGTGTGCGATGGGAATGCTATGACAAACGATTTAACAGGGAAAATTGTGTGTGATGTACCTACGAACGGAAACATTTTCCTTGCAGCGGCTGTGTGGGATGTATATACGAACGGAAACATTTAGCGAGGACTGACTGTGTGGGTTGTACTTACGACCGGAAACGATTTCACCTAGATAATTGTATTTTTTAGCACTACTGTACGTATAACCATATTTTCTCGCTCGCCGGTCACACACGACCTCATTTTGCTGAGCGTGTGTGCCAGGAGGGCATATCCCCGACGGTTTCTGGATCGTGTGGGAAGGACCCCCTTGTCGCAGTCATTCACTAGGTGACGGTTCCTAATACCGTCACGGAACGGGGTTAAAAACCGTTTGTATAACACCTCGCTGTACCAGTGCCTCCTCATCGTGATGGCCGCCGGCATGATGAAGATGGCCACCGGTGATTATCTCCCCCTCCGGCAGGGTACCAGAATGGGCTCCCGATTGGTTTTTGGTGGCTACAGAGGCTTGTGGCGGCGAAACTTCCGATCTAGGGTCTCCCCAAGGGTTTTTGGAATATTTGGGAATTTATAGGGCAAAGAGGGGGTGCGGGAGGCCATCGAGGTGGGCACAACCCATCGGGATGCGCCTGGGGGCCCAGGCGCGCCCTGGTGGGTTGTGCCCCCTCGGGGCACCCCCCCCAAGTGCTCCTCCGGCCCATTGGTAGTCTTCTGGTCCATAAAAAATCCACAAAAAGTTTGGCAGTGTTTGGAGAACTTTCATTTCTGCACAAAAAACAACACCACGGTAGTTCTGCTAAAAACAACGTCAGTCCTGGTTAGTTTCAAGCAAATCATACCAAAACCGTATAAAATGGTTGTAAACATGGCATGAATACTTCATAAATTATAGATACGTTGGAGACGTATCAGCATCCCCAAGCTTAATTCCTACTTGTCCTCGAGTAGGTAAATGATAAAAGAAATAATTTATGAAGTGTGAATGCTAGCAAAGTGCACAAGTTTGATCCATGACAATTTCAATCAAATTTCCTAGCATCATAACAGCAACCCTTTCTTATAAAACTTATTATGATAAATTAGCAACCAATTCACATGTTAAGGTTCAAACAATGAATTCTCTTGAAACTCAACAACCTATGATCTCAGTCACCAAGCAATTGCAATTCAACTTATTCAACAGAGTCTAAGTAAGAGCTCCACATACTCAACCATCATATAGTCTTCTATGATTGCTAATACTCATCGCATACACATGAGCAAAATGTTTCAACCACACACATAGAAAGATAGGGGCTTATAATTTCGCCTCCCAACGTATTCACCTCAAGGGTGATGTCAACAATAATAACTCATGCTACCCATATCCAACTGGATATATGTGCCTAGATCTTTCCACACCACATGATACTTGCCAAAAGAGAAAAATAAAAAGGAATAGAGAAAGAACTTTGACTCTTTGCATAAAAGTAAATACCGAAAAGTAAAAGATAGGTCCTTCGTAGAGGGAAGCAGAGGTTGCCATGCGCTTATTTGTTTGTATGCTCAACCCCTTAGTGCAAAAGAACATCACGTTATATTGCCCCTTGTGATAACAACCTTTATTATGCAGTCTGTCACTTTTATTCTTCACCATCACAAGTTCGTACAACTCTCAATTTTTTCTTACACTAAATGATCTAGCACTTTTAGAAGCAATTTTTATTGCCTTATTGCACCAATGACAACTTACTTGAAGGATTGATATGTCTCCAACGTATCTATAATTTTTGATTGTTCCATGCTATTATATTATCTGTTTTGGATGTTTAATGGGCTTTAATATGCCCTTTTATATTATTTTTGGGACTAACCTATTAACCGGAGGCCCAGTGCCAGTTTCTATTTTTTGCCTATTTTAGAGTTTTGCAGAAAAGGAATGCCAAATGGAGGCCAAACAAAATGAAACCTTCGCGATGATCTTTCTTGGACCGAAAGCAAATTAGAAGACTTCGAGTAGAAGTCTGGAACGCCACGAGGCAGGAGGGAGCGCCCAGGGGGGTAGGCGCGCCCCCACCCTCATGGGCCCCTCGTAGCTCCACTACTACAAAAAATACACTTCCATGATGATACGTGTTTGTCACAGTAGGTCACGTTTTCTGTCATGCATGTACATCCATGACAATTTTATGATAGAATCAAGATAGTCATACATGTGTTGTCGTAGAAGTGTTCCATGACATTACCAAAATTATCATCAGGAAAGTGTCCACTTCCATGACGATAGATCGCGCGTCACAGAAGTGCTTTCGTCAAGGGTGACCGACACATGACATCCACCATAACGGAACATTGTTAAGCTATCGGGTCCGGTTTTGGATCCGATAACCCATTAACAGCCCGACCAATGGGGATTTTCCACGTGTAAAATCACCATTGGCTGGAGGAAACACGTGTCGGCTCACCGTTGGGGCAGATGTCATCCACTCATTGGACAGAAGGCGCCTATGATTCGTCGACACATGGCATGGCCCAACAGAGGCCCATTCCTATGAAAAGGCCGACCCATTTGACTTGGTCAAAAGGTGGCGGCCGACCCACGGAAAGCATGTTAATGGCTTGTTCGCATATAGCCCATTTACAACCCGCTAACCCAGGGCCTGTTACGACCTATACGAATTAGGCCTAGTAGCGTCATCTGGGCCATCCAATATAATTCCAGCCCATTTTAACTTCCGGCCCATGTATGGCCCATGACATCTTTCGGCCCATATGAAGCCCTTTGTAACTCTTGGCCCATTAACGGCCCGTGGTGAAACTGGCTTGTAATGAACAGTGTATCACTTTATACCCATTAACGGTCCATGGTGAAACTGGCCCGTAATGAAGAGTGTATCACTTTATACCCATTAACGGTCCGTGGTGAAACTGGTCCGTAATGAACAGTGTATCACTTTATACCCATTAATGGCTCGTCATTCCGTTGGGTCGTTTCTAGCCCATGTTATCTTTCAGCCTTCTCAGGGCCCATTTATTCTTGGGCTCATTTCCATCTCGTTTACTTACGACCCGTTACTGTCATTTTCTGCCTGTGGGCCAAATTCAACTCGTGGTTACAGTCGGCCCGTTTGTGGCCCGTTAATACGTTGGGCCGTTTTCATAGTGTCATCAAATACGGCCGATTAATGACGGCCCATTATGGTCGGCCCATGAATGAACGATTCCAACTCTAGCCTATTTACGACCATAATGCGGCCTGTTATTGGCCCATGTTTGGCCAACCGATGATATGGCCCGTAGAAGGCCCATTGATGATACGGCCCGTAGAAGGCCCATTGTGTCTACGACCGTATAAGGGCCATTGTTTCTATGCCTCGTAGAAGGCCCATTGTTTCTACGGCCCTTAGAAGGACCATTGTTTCTATGGACCGTAGGAGGGCCATGGTAACTACAGTAAATATGTAGCCCATGGTTATTGTGGCCTAGTTTTAAAAAATAGGTTGTTGTGGCCACTAGCAAACCACGGAAAAAGAACTGCACTGACTACAAGCAAAGAAATAAACAAGACAATAAGGAAATTAATAAGCAAGCAACTTATGCTAGACTATCATGACTATTACACATATTACATCCACTGGGCATCAAAGTTCGCCACCAGTGCAAATATAGGGAAGAAAGCAGCATATAAACGCCGCAGCAAAACAAGTCCAGAACTGAAACCACTTCAGAAGATCTCAAGAAACAATATCCTGGGTACCCATAATGCTGGCAAGATGCTTACCAAGCTTATTAACTTTCTCTTGTTTGGCGCTTAAATCCTCCAGCACTTGCTGTTGCACCAGAAAGTATGCATCTGAATTCTGCAGGGACTTCCTCAGTCCTTCGGCTTCCTGTCGCATAACATCTGATTGATGTCTTTCAACTTGAAGTTGAGACTCAAGAAGACGAACTGATTTAGGCAACGAGTTCGAAGAGCTGGTGCCAACAGTAGTAGCCAGTAACTCGAACACTACATCAAGCAGGACTTTGGGGTTGTCTTAGTGTCTTCAATATAGTTCTTATCAGCTTTCTTGGAGACCAACAGAGATGTCTCACTATCTTGAACCTTATCTGCATTACTTCCTTTACCATTGCATAACGGGGTACTCTTCTCCAATATTTTATCCGCATTCTAAAAGAGAAACAAACAAACACATCACATGTTTACAATGTTGTATATGAAACTCATTTTGATAAACCAGTTCAGTAGTAAGGTGGATAGGATAACATCATGAAACAAACATATATCTATGTAGTATGGTCACTATATGGTCTATATCATTCTAGTTTATGTTTTTTTGAATATTTACTATGGAGCAAAGCTCCACAACCCTTTATTTAATGAAAAGACAAAGTGTCAACTGTACAAGCAAAGGAAAGAATAAAGTCTGAAAGTTAGAGAAGGAGCTATCTACCTATCTACCTACCTGAACTTAAATCAGAGAGTTAACCCAAGCAGACAGCTTGGCCCTAATGTCTACTTTCAATCTATGAGCTAGAAGAGCTATATCATGTACAAAATTACATTTCCAAGAAGGAAAGGTTGCATTTTCCCCTCTGAAAGTTCTTCCATTCCGGAGGATCCATATATTCCAAGCAGCAGTGAGCATAACCTCGAAGAAGAAAGGATGCTTGAATGAAGATCTTGCATGGTGGATACACTGTTGAATCTCATCACCCCTTGTCCAATCAATGGAAAGGTAATTCCACACTCGGCGACTGAATTTACAATTGAAGAACAGGTGCAGCCTATCCTCATAGACAAACTCATGGCATATAACACAAAGATTGTCATCCAAAGGGGACCTCCAATGTCTTCTGATTAATAAGTCCTTGGTGTTTAACCTGTCAAAAAACAGCAACCAACCAAACACTTTGATCTTCATTGTGCACTTGCTATCCCATAACCACTTGCATGGCAAAATGGTTGGCAGATGAGAATGCAAGATAGAGTAGAAACTCTTGGCAGAATAGCCACCAGATTTCCCAGGCCAAAGCCAAACATCCGGCAAAGTGATATCCCTCTGAAGATCCAGGATCCAAGCTTCCAGAACTTGCAATTCCAGAGCAGCCTCATATGACAGAGGCAAAAAGAACATGGAATATAAATCCTGGGATATGAGAAATTCATACACTGATATCTTATCATTGATAACAAAGGAGAAAAGCCGAGGTAATCTCCATCGCAGAGGTCTGGAAGATCCATTAATAAGCCAAGCATCAGACCAGAAAAGAGCCGAGTCTCCTATATTAATTTTCACTGAGGAGATGGCTATATATGCCTCAGAGAGCTTGAGGATATCTCTCCACCAAAAAGAATCCACTGGGGCTGTAGCATGTGGGACACCATCAGCATAATAACTATTCCAGGTCAAAGTAACCCAAGGTATATCAGATTTGTTGAAAAATTTGTGTAGATGCTTTATAAGGAGACCCTTATTTTGGATATGTAAATTAATCACTCCAAGTCCTCCTTTTTCCTTTAGCCTACATACCAGATCCCAGGCAGCCAAGGACTGTTTAGGAGCATCATTGTTGCCTCTCCACAAACACTGCCTAAAAATCCTGTCCAGGTGTTTAATAATTCCAGGTGGTAGCTGCAAACTACAGAGAAAAATATATAGGCATAGAGGTCAAGACAGAAGTTAACAGCTGCAGCCTGGAACCCTGATTTAACATAGAGGAGCTGGATGTCAATCTCCTTTCTAAGGCATCCACCAAAGGCATGAAATCCACAATTTTGGGCCTTGTGGTGCCAAGAGGCAAACCCAGATATGTAAAAGGTAGCTGACCAATTTTGCATCCAAGCAGATTAGCTAACCTGATAGCCTCCTCCTCATCAATATTCAAAGGAATCACGAAAGACTTAGCAAAATTAACTTTTAGCCCAGTGGATTGTTGAAAGGTGAGCAACATATTTTTCAGGGCCACCAACTCCTTAAAATGACAGTGTCATCAGCATACTGTATTATAGGGAAATCCTGGTCATGTGAGGGTATTGGCAGAGATAAAGTGCCAAGAGAGAACATATGGTTAACCACTGACTGTAGTAGGTCAACATCAATGACAAACAACAAGGGTGAAAGAGGATCACCTTGTCTGACACCACACTTGCATTTAAACTGTTTTCCAGGTATGCCATTGAGCAGAACAGAAGAAGAACCTGTGGAAAGGATATCTTTGACCCAGCCAATCCATTTATCATCAAACCCCTTGTACTTGAGCATTTGTAAGATGACCTCATGTTCCACAGTGTCAAAAGCCTTTGCAAAATCTAGCTTCAAGATGAGGATTGGTCTCTTTGACTGTTTGCATTGGTGTATGTATTCAAAAGCCCAAGCTAAGCAGTCCTGGATTGATCTACTCTTCAAGAACCCATATTGATTTTTATGTATACAACTGATAATGACCTTTTGCAACCTATTGGCTAACAGTTTGGTAAGGAATTTCAAACAAGTGTTAGTCAAAGAAATCAGCCAAAAATCATCAGGACCCTCAGGGGAGAGCATCTTGGGTATTAGAGTAATAAGAGAGCCATTTATATTCTCAAGAGACAATTTCCCTGCATAAAAATCCAGGATAAGGCGTCAGAAGTACTGTTCAATAATTGACCAGCAGCGCTTGATAAACAGGCTATTAAACCCATCTAGACCTGGTGCTCTGTCAGGTGGCATCCCCTTCAGGACCTGCATAATTTCAGCATCAGAGAAAGGTTGAGATAACTCCTCTAGACCTGGGACAGGCTGAATTAGAGTAGGAAGGTCAAAGCCCATTGTGATGCCCTGGGCCTGGCCCATTCTGCTTTTAAAAGAGGCCCACAGAATTCCCGCCATTTGGTCATGATCAGAGACTGGGTCGACCATGCCCGCCGTTTTCAGGCTGGCAATGGAGTTCCTCCGCATGCGCTCAGAAGCCATTGCCTGGAAGAACTTGGAGTTCTCCTCACCCACCTTGATATATCGGATCGTGCACCTCTGTTTCCAATATATATAGTGTAACTTCAGCATCTTCTCATAGTGTAGCTTAACTATTTTACTGAAGTTGAACTCCGTTGTAGCAAGAGGCATGATCTCTTCCAACCGATCAAAATAGATGATAACCTTGCTGCAATCCATTGTGATCTGTTTGAGGTACGATAGCTTTTTACTCCAGGCTCTCAAATCGTATCTGAGATGCTTAAATTTTCTGGTTAGCATGGCTGAAGCAGAAAGATCGTCAAACACCGGAGCCTCCCAAGAGCTACGAACACAATCCATAAAGCCAGGCATCTCCACCCAGAAATTTTCAAATCTGAAGACCTTAGATTTTGGAATCCGAGTATCAATGGACACCACACAGGGGACATGATCCGAAGCAGTTTTGGCAAGAGGAAAAATGACAGTGTTTGGATAATAAGAAATCCAGTCCGAGGTGGTAAAGAACCAATCCATTGTTCAATAAGTGGTATTTGCTGCATATTGGACCAGGTGAAACTCCTCCCCTTGATGGGTAATTCCAGGAGACCAAGATGTCCTATTATCTCATTAAAAATGAAGATATCATTAATGTCCCCTCCTGGTTGGTTTCTGTTTTCCAAAGCTCGTATGAAGTTAAAGTCGCCTAGGAGCATCCAATGCTCATCAGATGGGATAGACAGGTTGTATAGCCAACTGACAAAGTCATCCCTAGGTTGTCCCTCGCATGGCCCATAGACAGAAACCATAGTCCATTTTTCTGAAATATGAACAAATTTGAAAGAAACCACCACACTGAAACGCTGAACTTCCACAAGCTGTCCATAAAAAACAAATGAGTTCCAGATGATTAAAATGCCACCAGAGGCACCCACCGATGGGGAAAAGGCAAACTGATCAAATCGTCTGGGGCAGAACGACCTAATCATACGAATATCAAAGTTCTGACATTTAGTTTCCTGCAGACAAATTATGGAGCAGTGACTCTCTTCAATCTTAGCTCTAACATCCCGCTGCCTAGCCGGGGAATTCAAACCACGCACATTCCAACACAGCACATTCCAGTTACGATACATTGTAGTCCCCATAAATAACGAAGATAAGATTAAGATAACCAACTGAGCTGCTTAACAGCTCAGAACAAGTCACAACAACACCACAGACCACACAGACGTAAGAGTTCATAAGTTCAGACTGACAGATTGATAACAAAAGAATAGGACAAAAGACCATGTGGCTCCCGCGCCCTAAAGATGTATGGAAGAGGTTAGTGATCATTTCAACTATCTTGTTTTGGATCAGGTTTTGGAGAAGCTGTAAGCTTCTCCACCGTCAAATCTTCAGGAGCGATGCCAAGCGCTGCCCCCACAGCTTGCATAGACGCAATGGGTGTTGGTGGCGGCAAAGGAGTGTTCTGTTGTGGAGCAGAATCAGGTTTGAGCTTCTTGGCCTTTGGGCGGCGCAAAGGAGTTGGCTTGATGGAGATTGCGGAGACTGGCTTCATACCCGTTCTTTTGGCACAGCTTCGGGTCATCCTTCTGACAGAAAAATCCATGTTTTCCTCCACCAGAGTTGGTGTGTGCCTAGAACGAGGCTGTCGCGACCTTGGCCTCTTCCCCAAGAGAGAGGGTGTGACAGAGTTGAACTGAAACTCATCGATAACTTGTGTTTCAGAGAGTGTCTCAGGCGTGTCAAGCGAAAACCCTACAGGCTGGGAGTCGAAGCAACATGAATCCTCATTAAGCTCCTGGATAGTCACAGAGGAGCTCTTCCTTGGATTTCCCACAACGAGCCATTGCAGCCGCACATTCTCATCCAAGAAAACCGGGGCAAACGGCAAAGATAGTCGTGGTAGGAGGCATGGGTTGTTGCGAACTGCAAACTCTGCTATCAGCGACTTGAATGTGCGCTCCCAGATCATGACCGGAGGTAGGACGGGTCCAAAGAAGACACGAACAATCCCCAGGTTAATGGGATTCAAGGGGCCATCTGGGTGAAGGTTGATCATTCGTTGCTGCACCTCCGCCATGTCCTCATCCTCATTCGAGTCCAATGAGGGGTTTAGGA
Source organism: Triticum aestivum (assembly GCF_018294505.1). Taxonomy (NCBI): domain Eukaryota; kingdom Viridiplantae; phylum Streptophyta; class Magnoliopsida; order Poales; family Poaceae; genus Triticum; species Triticum aestivum. The sequence goes on along the minus strand of NC_057810.1, from coordinate 460,727,016 downwards.
CCATGGAGTTTTGGTCTTGTGCGATTGGGTCTTGCACAGGAGCAGGATCTGGGTGTGGAGCACGTTCTTCCCATGGCCCCCAACCAGCATCATTGTTAGCGTTCTGTGCCCAACCATTAGCTGCCACATTATGCCCATGATCATGTCCAGGGCGCACTGCATTCCATCCTAAAGCAGGGAATGGTGGCATTGCCCAAAAGGGCTGTGGGGGAGGATTTGCCCCAGGCATCGGGTGAGGGTTGCCGTCCAAGGGCATGGGGACCTCATCTGCGGGGATCATGGCTTCAGCAAAATCTCCATCCAGAATATAACAACCTGCCGTACAAGAAACAATTGCCCCCCCCCCCCAGTTTGCAAACTCACGAAACACCACAGACCGTGGAACCAGAGCATTGTCAGGAAAAGACGCGCGAACAAGGGATCTGACTTTGCGCCTGTCTGTACTATTCCAGTAGTGGAACTGGCCAAAAGTACCAATGTCGGCGTTCTGGGAACGGGGGTCCCCAGACTTGCCTGCCTGCGGCCTGCGGCCTGCGGCGTGGCTCAAAGGGGGCCCAGCACGGCCCATCTTCATCAACACAAGCTCAAGACCCTCGCGAGGGGCCAAGCCTTGCGGGGCGGACGACAAGGAGCTTCCTTAGGCACGGCCTCGTCAGGCTGGCTCATGAGGAGGCGGAGAGTTCAAGGAGGGGTACCTCGCGAGGTGCCCATGACGCAAGCCATGACAACCAAAGGCGCCAGCTGGGCGCCGGCCCGCACAGTGTCCTTATTTCCTCTTTGGTGCAAGGGGAGCAAGAGCAGGCGAGAGCATCAAGCAAAGACATCTATTTCGGTGCAACAAGACCAAGACCAGTCCAACGGCAGGATGGAGGTCACCGTGGAGCCCAAGTCGGCGTCACCACCAGAGCCTTTGATAGGCGAGGACCAACTTTAGTCAGGATAAGTGTACTAGATGTTCCCCTTCAAAATGGCCAATTGTTGGCGCCCTTCCCGCTCAATATTTGGGAAGAGACCCAGGGCCTTCGCCTATAAATATGATTAGCCACCCATAGGGTAGAGGCATCTGGATAGGAATCTGGAGATAAGATTGGCATCTAGAATCAACCCCTCCAAAGGGACAACACCACCACAAGAACAGACCCTCGCGAGGCTGTTCTTCCTTGTATTGTTCATCATCAGCCCAAGAGGCAATCCACCATGCCACACACTGGAGTAGGGTATTACACCACAATGGTGGCCTGAACCAGTATAAACCCTGTGTCTCTTGTGTTGTTCTTCTCGTAGTTTAGATCCTAGCGATTCGACGAGGAACAGGTAGGTAGAAGGCGAAACCTCCACGCGCACCCCAGTGTTCGAACCTCAAGGGTCTGCCGGAACCCTAAATCCGACATTTGGCGCGCCAGGTAGGGGTGCGCCGGGATCCACCTTTCACCACTTCGTGTCCTGCCGCATCGTCATCACCATGTCCGGCGACCAAGCGGGCAACCCTGCCCCCTGGACAGCTTGGCCCGCCAGCGTAGAGCCGCTCGCCCCGAGCGACCCAACACCCCAGGCAGCTCGCGGTCCGCAGGGCACTATGGGCCGTGGGCGACGCGGGCAAACCCCGACAGCTCTCACACCGCGACAAACGTGGTCGGTAGCAAGTGCCTCCAACCATGCCGCGGCCACGACGCCGTACACTCGCCGGGAGCAGGGGAACTCAAGGGCCGTGCTCACGGTGGCCCGAGAGCTGCTGCAGTGCAGGCTGATGGAAGGCTGCCGCGACGTGCTGCTGGAGCGGGTGGCAGAGCTCCTGGGCTTCGCCGCCTCGGGGGCTCACCCCTTCTGCACTTAACTCCCGTGTTAGGCCCAGAGCGGCCCGCGCGGGGGCCCCACGCACGCCCGCGGGCTCCAAGGCTACGCCGGCACCAATGAAGCCATCGGCACCGGGCCAGCGGCTGCACTGACTCCGCTCCCCGCTGGCGAAGAAGGACTCGTCACAACCCACGGCCCCAGTGGGCCGCAGCGCTACCACCCCTAGGTTGGCACATCAAGCAGAGCTGCATGGCGCGCAGAGCATTATGACGTGGCCTTCGGGGTGGCGGCCCCCGAAGAGTACGTGCCCCGCATGTTGGACCAAGGGCACCCGCACAAGGGCGAACAAGGCTCGCTCCTTAGCACAAGCTGGGGGGACGAGGCACCAGAAGCTGAGCTCTTCCAGGAGTCCCGGGGCGGCCCCACCGGCCACACTGGAAGCGACGATTATCGGGTACCGCTAATTCCTTAGGAGCAGGCATACGCTAATCATGGGTCGCAGGAGATGCAGGTCGCCACAGCGAGCAGCTGTCCCGCTCCCGCAGCCTCCTACCCCTCAGGAGGAGGGCATCGGGGGCTGCAGGGGAGGGGCTGAGATCCGACATCACCACCGCGGCGTTCGGAGCAAGGCGTTCCCAGGAGGTAGGCCCTCCGCTGGGGAGGTGCCTCAGGGCCTGCCCTTGGTGGAGGACCCGTGGTCGTCGAGGGAACCGCTGGCGACCGCTCTACCCCATCGGCGGCGTCCTGGTTTCCGGTCGTCGTCGATGGCACTAGAGTGTGGTGCAAGGCGGGGCCCTCGTCTGGCGATATGAAGCAAGGCCGGTACCTGTGAAGAAGGCCCAGCGCCTATGAAGCTCGCCGCCCCGTGACACTCTCACGTAATAATGAGTGGGGCTGTACACGCCCCGGAGTCTCAGGGGTGCCGGCCTCAGGCCCTGGGGCTCCCTCCCACGAATAGTGGCAGCACTTAGCTCCGCGCTGGTGAGAAGACGTCCAAGAGTAGACTAGGTGCCGAACGCGGCCTTTTCTGCCTTCATTGCTTTTCCCTTGGTTGTTGCTTTCCCCCGCTGGATTTAAGTTGGATTCGAATTTGAGATTTGCGTGTGTTCGGGGAAGGGGTGCTTAGTCTCGTTCGAGCAATCTCTCGTGTTTCGGTTACGATCTCGCCTCAGCTGCATCCCCTCGTGAGCCCCTCATGAGCCGGGTCTGGCCTAGCTTGCGTGCAGCCCAGACTGCCGCCGCCATATCCTCTCAGGAGGTTTTTTCACTGCAGATCCTACGGATTCGATCAAGAGGCATTCGAGACGCCACAGCCTCCCATGTATTATCTCAAGACCCGCACGGGACAAAGGTAAACTAGCCATCCGGTTCTTCACCTAGCCAACCACTTGGCGCGGGCATGTGGGCCACACAGCACCCACTAGTACGCTGAACATAAGCTTTACATAAGGGGCACCCCCTCTCAAAATGCTCTTACAATAGTCAAGTCGAAAGCCTGAGTTCTATTCGTGCAGGGTAAGGAAACAGGAGTAATGCGCGGTCAGTCGGATAAATCCCCCAATGCATCCTCAGGAGCACCACCAGAACTGTCGCTGGCGTCGCTGGCCTCGCCAACGCCCTCTGCGTTGTCGCCAGCGGCGTCAGGGCCGTTCACCATGCCGCCCTCGTCGGCGGCCACGATCGCGTCATCATCATCTAAAGCGAAGGCCCTGACAAGAGCGTCCACGTTGTCTTCCACCCAGTCCGCCAGGTCACCCCGGACGGCCTGGGGAACTGGGGCAATGGCGGCGTCAAAGTCGAAGTGAGGATCCATGTTCTGGAGATGGCTGAAGACACGGGAGAAGGCGCGCCCGAGCCGGGCGCGGCTCTTTTCCTCCACCAACCTGTTGGCCCTGACCGACCGCGCCTCCAGCTGCGTCACGATGTCGGTGAAGAACTGAAGGTTGCCGACGTAGTTGGTTGCGTGCGGCGCGCCAACGGCCGCTTCGCAGATGTTGCCCAAGGCCATGTTGGCTCTCTCCCGAAGCGTGGTGAGCATGGGGGCGTGCTCATGTTCTAGGAGCCACCACTGGCATATCTCGTCCGCATTCTGGCGCGCAACGGCCTCAGCCTCGTCTAGCCGTTGGCGAAGAAGAAGCACCTCGGCACGAGAAGTAGTCGACTCCCCCTGCGCCACTTCAAGTGCGGCCCGCAAGGCATCAACCCACCGCGTCGCTTCCTCCAGCTTGGTCCTCAGGATGGTGGTCCTACCTTCAGCCTCGGTCCGGATCAATGCCAGCCTCTCCTCGAACTCGCGCTTGAGGTTCGAGCGCGCCGTTGCCACCCGACGTCCGATCTCCTCCAAGACACGGGTTTCCCGCGCAGCGACATCATTCTCCTCTCGTGTCACCAAGCGCTCCCTTGTCTCCAGGCGTTCGTACTCACGTGCGCGTTCGGCAGCCTCCAGCGTCAGCGCTTCCTCACGCTTCTGGAGCTCCCTGGGTCACCGGAAGTCACCTTCATCGACGCGAGGGCCGCCTCGCGCAGCTCCACCTGCTCCTCCAGTGAGCGGCACCGGTCCAGGAGTTCCCGTGCCCGCTCTTCCATCGCCTCTCGCCGCTGGTCAGCTTCCTGGGCTTCCTCGACGGCCTGGGAACGGGCCACCCGAGAGGCTGCCAGCGACGCCTTGGCCTCCTCATCGTCAAGATCGTGTTGGCGGCGTGCGAGGGCGACTGCCGCCTCCAGCTCGCGCCTCTCCGCGACCAAGCGCAGGCCCTCGGCCTCAAGGCGCACGTCTTCATCAGCAAGCTCCTCACCAAGCAGGCTCACCACGTCAGCCGCCCTCCGAAGGAACCCTTGGCGAAGAGCGGGACGCTCCCGAGCGCTCTCAAGTACGTCTTCCACGCCGTCATCCGCCCAAAGCAAGCGCCGGGGGGCACTGATTAGTGCTCCCCTTCCGGGCAGGGGGCTGGGGGCTGGCGCCCTTGAGGCGACCGGGCGCGCCTCGCCAGGAGCCCGGCCTGGGGCCAGTCCATCGCCAAGTGAAGAGCGCTGGGAGTACCCCAGCCAATCATTGTCCACGACCAGACGAGAAGCCCACGGCAGGCTGGCTAGGCCCCGAGAAGGCTCGCGAAGGAAGGTCACAAGGCGCGCGGGGCCGTGTTGCGCCTCGGGGTGATTCGTCTCTTCGACCGACCTCACCACAAGGGCTCTACTGCTCGGAGCGATCGGAGACGATGGAGAAGGCGGAAGCAGGGGGGATGGCTCCTCAGTCATCTCCGTGAGCTCGGGAGGAAGGGCCCTGTGGAGCAAGGTTCAGGAAGGGCAGCAGAAGAATCTGGAGCTGGGAAGGGAGAAGGCTTACTCATCGATGGTGAAGTACTTTCTATGCTTCAGCAGGAGACAAGGGTAATCGTCGCCCAGGGCCTCCCTTCTCTTCCGGAGGGCCTCAAAGTCCACACGGAAGCGGCCCAAGAGTTGAGTGCAGGGGTCAGCCTGCGACGAGGAGGGAACGTCAAGACGACCCGCGCCAGGTGTGTCTGCCTGATGCGCGCCACCAGTCGCCTCACCAAGAAAAGCGGCCGGGGCCTCAGAGGCCTTGACCTCGGGTGGAGCAGGCGGCTGCTCGCCGCCCTCAGCCTCGGCAGCACGGACCTCAGAGGATGCTCCCTCTTGAGCGCTGCCCGGCGCTGTCACCCCGGCGGGGGAACCCTCGGCCTCCGGAGGCTCATGCCTTCCTGCTCCGCCACTTGAGGAAGAACCGCCTCGACAAATTGAAAGGGCGGCCACTGTCACTAGATTCTCGTGAGGCCCCTGGAGGCCGACGGGGCACGGTCCCCATTCATCGAAAACGGGCATCTGATTCACGAAGTCTCTCCTGCCCGAACAGAGGTACAGCAAGGCCCCCCCTTGCCGGATGCTGCCAGGGTTGGGGTCCCCAGTCAGAACCAAGAGTACCTTCCTCAACGCTTCAGGCGTCAGGTCCTCTTCCTGGAGCCTCATACTGTCAGGACCCCGACTCGATGTCACATCGATCTAGCCGGTAACACCTCATATCACTTTGCGGCCTCACGCACGGTATCCCCACGGGTGTCGCCTTACCTTTGCCCGGGACCGTTTGCGCCTTTTGGCACACGTATATGATAGTGTCGCTAGCATCCATATGATAAGGAGCCCGGGCTGACATGACTAGTCGTAAACCCAAAGTGGCACAGACTTACAGGGACAGGCATCCATGACCTAGCTTCGAACGTGTCGGTCATCAGCAAGTGGGTCCGGGCTGTAGCACTGGGCTAGCAGGACTCCGGTAAACCGGGCTGTAGCGGGCTAACAGGACTTCGGTACTCAAAGCGTGACATTTCCCCGAAGGGACAGACACAGGAACGAAGAAGGACACATGCCGGCCAGCCTAAGTGTTCCAGAGCAGTAGCAAGCTACCATGGCTCAGCGGTAACACTAGGAGACATTTCCCGGTAAGAGAGGCTACTAAAGATAAACAACTAGATAGTCAGATCCCACACATACCAAGCATTTCAATCATACACACAATATGCTCGATATGTGCAAATACAACGAAGCATCACAACATGACTCTACGACACAAGTACTTTATTTAAGGCTCAGGGAGCCATACATAACATACACAAGGTACGGGTCACACGACCCAACATTCAAGTCATACAGTCATACAAACCAGCAGCGGAAGTAACTTGTCTGAGTACAGACAACTAGTAAAATAAAAGAGGCTTGGAAAGCCTAGCTATACTACGTGGTCCTTCACAAGCTCAGGGTCACCACCTGGGCCTTTAGCCTACTCGTTGATGTCAACGTCTACATAGAACCCATCAGAAGGGGTTGCAGCGTCTTCTGTAAAAATGTAAATTATAGCAACATGAGTACAAAGGTACTCAGCAAGACTTACATCAGATCCTACATACATGCATATTATCAAGAAGGGTTGGTGGAGTTATTGCAGCAAGCCAGCTTTGACTCTTGGCTAGACTATCCTACGGTACTTCAACTTGAAATGGTTTTGCGCACACGAGTCCACTACTCACCACTTCAATACACTACCGAGGATCCACCTCCGTCTCCCTACGGAAGAGCCATCCTCGGCACTCACACTTATCTTGAGGCTTTTAGCAGTTTCCATTTACTTGTCTATGAACTGTATAGGCAACCAAGTAGTCCTTTACCGCGGACGCGGCTATTCGAATAGATCATGTTAACCCTGCAGGGGTGTACTTCTTCATACATGCTCTCACCACTTACCGTCGTTTACACGACATGTACTCGGCAACCTTCAAGCGGAAGCCCAACGTGGGTGTCGGCCACGACCTACCTAACCACCTAAGCCTCCAGTCCAGGTTTATCGCCTATCCAGGTTCCATCCGCAGGGAGTCCGGCCGAGGTTTCCCATACGGCCCCGAACGATGTGAACAGGGTTCCCGAGATACCTAACGGGTATTCGGTACACCGTGCCACGTACCTACCGCATCACAGCCCACCCCTACGGTCAGCGCTGTCCACGGCCTCCAGTAGGCTACAAACACCAGAAACTACTTGCAACTCCTGGACGGAGAACTAGGGTGAATAAGAAGCCGAGAGGGTCCATTGGTTTCGGGCCCAATGCATGGTAGTAGCTGATTCTTAAATCACACATACAGATCTCAGTGCTTAAGGTCGGCTTCAATGAAACAACCCACCATGTACTCCTACATGGCCTCTCATCGATACCTTTACCAAATCGTGTTCACCACACCACTCTCATTACCGACATAATCATTTCACTCTAGCCCATCACCCAGATGAACCAGACCTGACACGACTCTAAGCATAGCAGGCATAGCAAGGTAGGAACAACACATACATATGGCTCAATCAACTCCTACACATGCTAGTGGGTTTCATCTAGTTACTGTGGCAATGACAGGTCATGCAGAGGAAATGGGTTCAACTACCGTAGCACACAGCAGTTTGAAACGCGTTGTCTTAATGCAGTAAAAGAGAGCAGGAGCGAGAACATGGGATTGTATCGATATGATCAAATGGTTGGTTGCTTGCCTGATGGTTCGATGCACTGATACGGTTCTTCGTTAGGGTAATCACGGTACTCCTCGGAGGCAGAACCTGTCGCAAAGGACACCGATACACAACCATCACCAAACAATGTGCAACAATATGATGCATGCATGAAACATGGCAATATGAGTGTGTTGGGCTAATGCAACTAAAACCAGAAGGGTTTGAACAAATTTGAATCAAAGATTCAAATTTCAAACTCAAACATGGCCTTTTAAAGTGCTTTTCCTTGTTCTGCTTAAAACATCAATTTAACTTGTTTGATCATGCATGAAAATAGTACAGATGGATAGATTGGATTTTTCTGATCATTTTTCATATATAATTTGTCTAATTTGGAGTTACAGAATAAAAGTTATGAATTTTTGAAGTTTAAATAATATTCTGGAATTTCCTGATTTAAATTAAATCCAGAAATATAAATATTGCGCCAGCATGACGTCAGCATGACGTCAGTGGTCAACTGCGGCTGGCTGAGGTCAAACCTGACGTGTGGGGTCCACACGTCAGTGACAGGGGGGTTTAACAGGGTTAATTTATTCCTAATTAGGGGTTAGTGGCGCTGGGGCCCACTGTCAGTGTCAGGGGGGTTAATTAAGCGGTGATTAGCACTAATCTGACCACCTGGCCGACGGGGCCCACGCGTCAGTGACCCTGGGGGGGGGTCAAACCCCAGGTCAAACAGGTCAAACCCACCGGCGACATGACGCCGGCGGGGCCCGAGACGGCGGCGCGATGCGGAAACGCGCTACAGGGCACGGGCGGAGGCCGTGCTTGGGCTCGTTGGAGAGCCCTTGCTCCCGCGCGTCGAACGGTGGTGGTGGCCGTGCCTGAGGTGGCCGGTACCGACGACGGCGACGACCGTGGCGGCTGCCGGAGCTCGGTTGAGCTCGGGGTCGAGGCTACAACGGCTGCGGAGATGCGGGGTTGGCACCTACGGCTTCTACGCGGTGCGGTGAGGACGTGGGTGTGCTCGGTTGGGCGCTACGGTGACTGTGGCCACGACGGCGACGAGGCACGGCGGCGGCGAGCTTCGGAGCTCAAGGGGGCGGCAGCTACAGGATGCTAGGGACGACGGGGCAAGGGGGAATCGGGTCAGTGGCTCACCGCGGAGCTGCAGGGATGGTTAGCGGGCTCGGGGACGTCCGGTAGCTCCCGATTCGACGGCGACGATCTCCGGTGGCCGAGGAGGGGAACGGCGACGTGGGCGGCGATGCAGGGCTTCCCGGAGGACCCGTGGATCGGTGGGGAGGAAGAGGGGGTCGAGGCGGAGCTCCTGAGCTCAGCGGAGGGGCGAGGGGTGGCCGGTGACGGCTGCTATGGCGAACGGCGGCGATGGTGGTGTTCGGCCGTGTGAGAGAGAGAGCGAGGGAGAGGAGGGAAGAACCGAGGGAGAGTGAGAGAGAGCAGGGGAGGGCGTGGCGTCGTCCGGGGCATCGAGGGCGACGAGAAGGGCGCCAGGCAGGCAGGGAGGGAGGTGGCGTGGCGCGGTGGCGCGCGCGCGCGCCGGCCACACTCCCCTCCCTCTGTCGAGGACGAAGACGACAGAGGAGGGAGGCGGGCTGGGCCGCCTGCTGGGCCGGCCAGCTGGCTGGGCTGCACAGGGAGGAGCCCAGGTAAGGTCCTCCCTTTTATTTATTTCTGTTTTTTTAATTTTCTGACATTTGTTTTGATTTAAATAATATATTAAATCATTTATTTACCTTATGCCAATTTTTGCAGGAGATAGATATATTATTCCAGAGCTCCTTTATAATTGGCATAATATTTGGACATATATTAATATATATAACTAATATATTTCCAATGCAAATATTTATGCATTAATTCCAAATGCCCAAAATAAATACCTATGAGCTCTTAAAAATATTGGTTTGATTTTTATCTCTGTCCAATATTTTCAGAGAGCAACATGAGCATTTTCTTGGACCTTTTTGGAGAAATTTTTATTTGGATCATTTTCAGAAATGATTCTGAGGGTTTCACAGATCCCCATTTCAAGTTTCTGATGAAAGAGTAAACATGATGCAACACTCTAATGCATGACTAGCTAGGGTGTGACAACTCACCCCCACTCAAAAGAATCTCGTCCCGAGATTTGGGTTCCTCCGGGAAGAAGGCGGGATACTCAAGTCGAAGACGATCCTCCCTTTCCCAAGTTGCTTCATCCTCAGAATGGTGCGACCATTGAACTTTGAGAAACTTGATATTATGACGTCGGGTGGTACGTTCGGCCTGATCGAGGATACGAATGGGGTACTCTCGATATGTAAGATTATCTTGGAGATCAAGCGTTTCGTGGTCCACTCCACGGATAGGATCCGAGAAGCAACGCCTGAGTTGAGAAACGTGGAAGACATCGTGGACTCTGGAGAGGTGCGGAGGTAGTTCCAACTGGTAGGCAACTTCTCCTCGTTTGGCGAGAATGCGAAAAGGTCCAATGTAACGAGGAGCCAATTTGCCTTTGATACCGAAACGATGGGTTCCCTTCAGAGGGGTGACCCGAAGATAAGCCTTCTCGTCAACCTCGAAAGTCATAGCCTTATGTTTTCGGTCATATTGACTCTTTTGACGAGATTGGGCTGTTTTCAACTTTTCACGAACGATACGAACTTGTTCTTCTGCTTCCTGAATCATATCCGGGCCAAAGAATTGTCTTTCCCCGGTCTCTGACCAGTTAAGGGGTGTTCGACACCGTCGTCCATAGAGAACTTCAAAAGGGGCTTTACCCAAGCTAGATTGATAGCTGTTGTTGTAAGCGAATTCGGCAAATGGAAGGCACTTCTCCCAGTCCATTCCGAATGAGATAACAGAGGCTCGAAGCATGTCTTCTAGAATTTGGTTGACGCGTTCCACTTGACCACTCGACTGAGGGTGGAAAGCGGTGCTAAAGGAGAGACGGGTTCCCATAGCATTTTGGAAACTTTCCCAAAATCGAGAGGTGAAAAGACTTCCTCGATCCGAGTTGATTTCCAAAGGAACACCATGGAGGGACACTATTCGGGAGATGTATAAGTCTGCCAGCTGGCTAGCGGTTATACTCTCACGAACAGGTAAGAAATGGGCTACTTTGGAAAGACGATCGACCACGACGAAAATAGCATTATTCCCTCTCTTGGTCCTGGGAAAACCGGTAATGAAATCCATACCAATTTTATCCCATTTCCATTCAGGAATAGCTAAGGGTTGAAGGGTGCCAGCAGGCCGTTGATGCTCTGCTTTTACACGACGACAGACGTCGCAATTAGCAATATACTGAGCAATTTCTCTCTTCATCCTAGTCCACCAGAACCTCTGGCGTAGGTCCTGATACATCTTAGTACTACCGGGATGAATGGTGAGAGGAGATTCATGAGCTTCCTTAAGGATCAAACGCCTCAGGTTGCGCACTTTGGGAACCACTAGTCGATTCCCGAAGTATACGACCCCTTGATCATTAATGGAGAAGCAATTCGCAATTCCTTTCTGGATGTTTCTCTTGATGCGGGAAATTCCCGGATCTACCTTCTGTGCTTTGATAATCTGATCCGTAAGGGTAGGTTTTGCCACCAAGGTGGAAAGAAAACCTTGAGGTACAATGTGAAGGTTAAGCTTCCGAAATTCCTCATGGAGAAGCGGTTGACTTTGTTGTAACATCAGGTTGTTACAATAAGATTTACGACTTAGCGCATCAGCCATGACGTTGGCTTTCCCTGGGGTGTAGGTTATTCCTAAGTCGAAGTCTGTGATCAACTCAACCCAACGTCTTTGCCTGAGATTCAGATCCGGTTGGGTGAAAATGTACTTCAGACTTTGGTGATCAGTGAATATTTCGCAACGATTACCGAGGAGGTAATGTCGCCAGGTCTTAAGTGCATAGACTACGGCTGCAAGCTCTAGATCATGAGTAGGATAATTCTCCTCATGTGGGTGCAATTGCCGTGAAGCGTAAGCAATTACGTGTCGATCTTGCATGAGAATGCAACCTAGTCCTTGTCGCGAGGCGTCGCAGTAGATAACAAAGTCCTTGGAGAAGTCTGGCGGTACCAGTACGGGAGCAGAGGTCAGGCGTCTTTTCAGTTCCTGAAAGCTGTGCTCACATTGTGGAGTCCATTCGAACTTCTTATCTTTCTTGAGGAGTTCGGTTAGAGGTTTGGCAACTTTGGAGAAGTTCTCGACAAAGCGACGACAATAGCTCGCTAAGCCCAGAAAACTCCGAACTTGCTTGACCGATTCAGGTGGAGTCCAATTAAGGACGGCTTGAACTCGCTCAGGGTTAACAGCAATACCTTTACCAGATATTACATGACCCAGATAGGTCACTTCTGACAACCAGAATTCACATTTAGAAAATTTGGCATAAAGGCGATGCTCTCGAAGTTTCTTCAACACTAGCCTTAGATGTTCGGCATGTTCTTCCTCGTTCTTGGAGTAGATGAGTATATCATCGAGGTAAACTACGACGAATTTATCCAAATACTCCATGAAGATTGAGTTCATTAACCGAGAAAAGGTGGCTGGAGCGTTGGTTAAACCGAAGGACATGACGGTGTACTCGTATTGGCCATAACGAGTAACAAAGGCCGTTTTAGGAATGTCCCCGTTTCTGATTTTGATTTGATGGTAGCCCAACCTCAAATCCATCTTGGAGAAGACTGAGGATCCAGCGAGCTGATCATACAGGTCGTTGATCCTGGGAAGCGGATATTTGTTCTTGATTGTGACCAAATTGACAGGTCGGTAATCTACAACCATCCGGTCCGTACCATCCTTCTTCTTGACGAATAGGACGGGGCAAGCCCACGGAGATGAGCTAGGTCGGATGAAACCCTTTTTCAAGGACTCATCGAGTTGTTTCTTAAGCTCGGCTAGTTCTAGGGGTGCCATCTTATAAGGTCTTCTAGCAATCGGAACGGTTCCTGGAATGAGGTCTATTACGAACTCAACATCCCTGTCAGGTGGAACACCTGGCAATTCCTCTGGAAAGACATCCGGGAAGTCACGGACTACCGGAATGTCCTCAAGGTCTGGCAAAGGGCTGGCGTTAAGAGAATATAATTGTCGCTTGGCTAATCGGGTCAAGACATTGACTATCTTCCCCGAAGGATGGGTGAGTTGAACAGTCCTAGAGAAGCAATCAATTTGGGCATGATGAGCTGACATCCAGTCCATACCCAAAATGATATTAATATCTGAAGATTTAAGGGCTATCAAAGACGCGAGGAAAACAAGTCTGTCGACTTGGATTTCATTTCCATGGCTTACTCTAGAAGTTTGCCATTTGGATCCCGGAGTTTGAATTACCATAGAGGTTGGCATATCACCGAATGCGACGTTATGCAAACGAGCATAGTTTTCAGATATAAAAGAATGAGAGGCTCCTGTATCGAAAAGAACAGATGCCGGGTGGCAATTAACAAGAAGCGTACCGAGAACGACGTTGGGATCCTCTTGAGCTTCTTCGGCAAAGATACAGTTGACATGGCCACGTGAGGCGGTGACCGGCTTGGCGTGGAACACTTTCCCTGTCGGCTTGCCACGGCCAACAGCTTTAGCAGACTGGTTGGGGTTGGTCTGGGGACACTCACGCATATAGTGGCCAGATTCCCCACACTTGAAACAAGTCACGGAACTGGTACGTGGAGGAGCATTGTTGGTTGGACCCCCATAGGGCTTGGCCGGTGCAGACTGTTGAACAGGGCGAGGCGCCTGGAAAGGATGGCCTCGGTGTGAACCTGGGTGGCAGGGCGGTGTTGGGTACCCACACGCGGCGCTTCTGAGGACCAGCACCGGATGAGGAACCCATATCACGGCCATGCTTGCGTGTTGCGTCATAGTCAGTCTGACCAGTTTCAGCACTGATGGCTTTGTTGACAAGTTTCTGAAAAGATGTGCACTCATGCAGACGGAGGTCACGGCGAAGCTCAGGACTAAGGCCCTTACGGAACCTTGCTTGCTTCTTGGCATCAGTAGACACTTCCTCAGTTGCATATCGTGCGAGGTTACCAAACTCCCTGCTGTAAACATCCACAGAAAGTCGGCCTTGGGTGAAACTGCAAAATTCCTCACGTTTACGGTCCATGAGACCCTCCGGAATGTGATGTTCACGGAAAGCCTCACTGAATTCAGCCCAAGTAGTGACATGGCCCGCTGGGCGCATAGCTCCATAATTCTCCCACCATAGACTGGCGGGGCCTTCAAGATGATATGCAGCAAAGGTGACCTTGTCAGCCTCCGCTACCAGCGCGGAACGCAGTTTGTGAGAGATACTGCGAAGCCAGTCATCAGCGTCGAGAGGCTCGACGGAGTGGTGGAACATGGGTGGATGCAATTTGATAAAATCACTGAGTGACACCACGTTAGTCCTCTGATGGTGTGCTGTGTTCTGTTCAATACGCTCCAACAAACGGTTGGTCTCCCGCTTGTTTCTCTCAGCTTCCATCATAACCTCGGCTAGGGAAGGAGGATGAGGCAGATTTGCATCCCTGACTTCACTGCCTTCGGCCTGCTCTTGAGGAGCAGGGTTAGCGCGCGTGTTGACCATCCTAGGTAAACAAGACAATGATTTAGTCAGGATGATAAAATTCCAACATAGGATATAAAATGTAAGGTATAACTCGAAATGCAAGATGATCATCCGTATGACATGGTAAATACAGAAACTGCTTCTTTATTCCATCGTCATACACACCATACAAGGTTTAGTACAAGACCAAACAAAGTACTATTATGGTGAAAAGAGGATTACATCTCATCGGAGGCATTCCAAGCTCCTATACATTATTTTTCTACTCCTCCGGAAAGAGTACAAACTAGGTCATATCCCACGAGTCACGCGGGCGATAGACGACACAGCTAGTGCGAACTAGTGATACTACCACTAACTCAGACCGATCCGTAGTAGTCCTCGTAGAAGTCACCTCCATAGCCTGGAAGCTCAACATGATCATCCGGAAACAGACGATCTCGCGGAGCTTGTGGACCATAGGGGCTAGGATGAGGCGTTGGACCAACAGACGGTGGCCTGCGGGGACCGCGAGGTGGGGTGATGCCTCCTACATCACGCCAACCCATCACGTCTGGCAGAGCAGATCTCACAGGATAGAGATCGCGCATATCTGAATATCCAGCTTGCACCGCCGGTGCGAACCGAGTCAAAGTGGCCCAGTGGTCAGCACGGGTATTGAAGAGCTCTAACCTTAAGGCCCGATTTTCACGGTCCTTATCCTCGAGCATCTCAGCAGTGGTGCGAGTCCGTGAATCCTCCTGAGTGGGGTCAGCATAGATAGCCTGGAGATACCCTTGTGCTCCCGGAAGTGATCCTGGCATATACCGGAAATCAGAGTCCCGAAATAGACCAGATCTGACTCGCATGATGGTCATCATAGAGTAGGCGGCGTCCTGCACAGCCATCTCAATAGTAACCCCGAGTCCATAGGAGCAGTGAAGGGGCTCGGTGGATCCAGGATAAGATGGAAATATCCTGACAGTGCAGAGATACTGGCTTTGATTAAAGTCTCGAAATTGCTCTTCGACCGTGTACTCAGGATACCAGCGGTATCCAGCCTCAGTCATTACCCTGACCAACTTGGCAGTATGGCCGGGTACATCTAGGCATCGAGTCAGGCGAACCACTTGATTGAGGTCGCGAGTGGCCATCTGAAAGCACAATCATAATGCAAAGGCATTAGAATTTCTAGCAAAATTTCGGCAGCATAACAGCTGTAAATGCTCAAGAAGGATTTTGAGACATTTGACAAAGGATTTCATACACACTTAACATCATCATATCAAAGTTCTGAGACCATCCTAGCAACATAATGTGGTAAAGAACTGAACTAGGCTTGTATCCATCATACCTATAAGGTACTACTGATTAGTAACACGTGATCCTGATAGAGAGAATAGATCCTAATTCCTTAACCCCCGGTGGAAGAATGGACTGACTCAGATC
Source organism: Triticum aestivum (assembly GCF_018294505.1). NCBI lineage: Eukaryota > Viridiplantae > Streptophyta > Magnoliopsida > Poales > Poaceae > Triticum > Triticum aestivum. The sequence continues at coordinate 460,711,229 of NC_057810.1, read as the reverse complement.
AGAATGTCATAAGATAAAGGAGTAAAAAGAGCCTTACGTTCCAACCCACAAACAATTCCCCTACATATAACTAAAGAATTTCTAGACTCAACATCGACCAGTTTGGCTTGGAGAACCTACAGGCAGTCCGGCTCTGATGCCAACGCTGTCAGGACCCCGACTCGATGTCACATCGATCTAGCCGGTAACACCTCATATCACTTTGCGGCCTCACGCACGGTATCCCCACGGGTGTCGCCTTACCTTTGCCCGGGACCGTTTGCGCCTTTTGGCTCACGTATATGATAGTGTCGCTAGCATCCATATGATAAGGAGCCCGGGCTGACATGACTAGTCGTAAACCCAAAGTGGCACAGACTTACAGGGACAGGCATCCATGACCCAGCTTCGAACGTGTCGGTCATCAGCAAGTGGGTCCGGGCTGTAGCACTGGGCTAGCAGGACTCCGGTAAACCGGGCTGTAGCGGGCTAACAGGACTCCGGTACTCAAAGCGTGACATTTCCCCGAAGGGACAGACACAGGAACGAAGAAGGACACATGCCGGCCAGCCTAAGTGTTCCAGAGCAGTAGCAAGCTACCATGGCTCAGCGGTAACACTAGGAGACATTTCCCGGTAAGAGAGGCTACTAAAGATAAACAACTAGATAGTCAGATCCCACACATACCAAGCATTTCAATCATACACACAATATGCTCGATATGTGCAAATACAACGAAGCATCACAACATGACTCTACGACACAAGTACTTTATTTAAGGCTCAGAGAGCCATACATAACATACACAAAGGTACGGGTCTCACGACCCAACATACAAGTCATACAGTCATACAAACCAGCAGCGGAAGTAACTTGTCTGAGTACAGACAACTAGTAAAATAAAGAGGCTTGGAAAGCCTAGCTATACTACGTGGTCCTTCACAAGCTCAGGGTCACCACCTGGGCCTTTAGCCTACTCGTTGATGTCAACGTCTACATAGAACCCATCAGAAGGGGTTGCAGCATCTTCTGTAAAAATGTAAATTATAGCAACATGAGTACAAAGGTACTCAGCAAGACTTACATAAGATCCTACATACATGCACGTTATCAAGAAGGGTTGGTGGAGTTATTGCAGCAAGCCAGCTTTGACTCTTGGCTAGGCTATCCTACGAGACTCCAACTTGAAATGGTTTTGCGCACACGAGTCCACTACTCACCACTTCAATACACTACCGAGGATCCACCTCCGTCTTCCTACGGAAGACCCATCCTCGGCACTCACACTTATCTTGAGGCTTTTAGTAGTTTCCATTTACTTGTCTATGAACTGTATAGGCAACCAAGTAGTCCTTTACCGCGGACGCGGCTATTCGAATAGATCATGTTAACCCTGCAGGGGTGTACTTCTTCATACACGCTCTCACCACTTACCGTCGTTTACACGACATGTACTCGGCAACCTTCAAGCGGAAGCCCAACGTGGGTGTCGGCCACGACCTACCTAACCACCTAAGCCTCCAGTCCAGGTTTATCGCCTATCCAGGTTCCATCCGCAGGGAGTCCGGCCGAGGTTTCCCATACGGCCCCGAACGATGTGAACAGGGTTCCCGAGATACCTAACGGGTATTCGGTACACCGTGCCACGTACCTACCGCATCACAGCCCACCCCTACGGTCAGCGCTGTCCACGGCCTCCAGTAGGCTACAAACACCAGAAACTACTTGCAACTCCTGGACGGAGAACTAGGGTGAATAAGAAGCCGAGAGGGTCCATTGGTTTCGGGCCCAATGCATGGTAGTAGCTGATTCTTAAATCACACATACAGATCTCAGTGCTTAAGGTCGGCTTCAATGAAACAACCCACCATGTACTCCTACATGGCCTCTCATCGATACCTTTACCAAATCGTGTTCACCACACCACTCTCATTACCGACATAATCATTTCACTCTAGCCCATCACCCAGATGAACCAGACCTGACACGACTCTAAGCATAGCAGGCATAGCAAGGTAGGAACAACACATACATATGGCTCAATCAACTCCTACACATGCTAGTGGGTTTCATCTAGTTACTGTGGCAATGACAGGTCATGCAGAGGAAATGGGTTCAACTACCGTAGCACACAGCAGTTTGAAACGCGTTGTCTTAATGCAGTAAAAGAGAGCAGGAGCGAGAACATGGGATTGTATCGATATGATCAAATGGTTGGTTGCTTGCCTGATGGTTCGATGCACTGATACGGTTCTTCGTTAGGGTAATCACGGTACTCCTCGGAGGCAGAACCTGTCGCAAAGGACACCGATACACAACCATCACCAAACAATGTGCAACAATATGATGCATGCATGAAACATGGCAATATGAGTGTGTTGGGCTAATGCAACTAAAACCAGAAGGGTTTGAACAAATTTGAATCAAAGATTCAAATTTCAAACTCAAACATGGCCTTTTAAAGTGCTTTTCCTTGTTCTGCTTAAAACATCAATTTGACTTGTTTGATCATGCATGAAAATAGTACAGATGGATAGATTGGATTTTTCTGATCATTTTTCATATATAATTTGTCTAATTTGGAGTTACAGAATAAAAGTTATGAATTTTTGAAGTTTAAATAATATTCTGGAATTTCCTGATTAAATTTAAATCCAAAAATATAAATATTGCGCCAGCATGACGTCAGCATGACGTCAGTGGTCAACTGCGGCTGGCTGAGGTCAAACCTGACGTGTGGGGTCCACACGTCAGTGACAGGGGGTTTAACAGGGTTAATTTAATCCTAATTAGGGGTTAGTGGCGCTGGGGCCCACTGTCAGTGTCAGGGGGGCTAATTAAGCGGTGATTAGCACTAATCTGACCACCTGGCCGACGGGGCCCACGCGTCAGTGACCCTGGGGGGGGGGTCAAACCCCAGGTCAAACAGGTCAAACCCACCGGCGACATGACGCCGGCGGGGCCCGAGACGGCGGCGCGATGCGGAAACGCGCTACAGGGCACGGGCGAGGCCGTGCTTGGGCTCGTTGGAGAGCCCTTGCTCCCGCGCGTCGAACGGTGGTGGTGGCCGTGCCTGAGGTGGCCGGTACCGACGACGGCGACGACCGTGGCGGCTGCCGGAGCTCGGTTGAGCTCGGGGTCGAGGCTACAACGGCTGCGGAGATGCGGGGTTGGCACCTACGGCTTCTACGCGGTGCGGTGAGGACGTGGGTGTGCTCGGTTGGGCGCTACGGTGACTGTGGCCACGACGGCAACGAGGCACGGCGGCGGCGAGCTTCGGAGCTCAAGGGGGCGGCGGCTACAGGATGCTAGGGACGACGGGGCAAGGGGGAATCGAGTCAGTGGCTCACCGCGGAGCTGCAGGGATGGTTAGCGGGCTCGGGGACGTCCGGTAGCTCCCGATTCGACGGCGACGATCTCCGGTGGCCGAGGAGGGGAACGGCGACGTGGGCGGCGATGCAGGGCTTCCGGAGACCCGTGGATCGGTGGGGAGGAAGAGGGGGTCGAGGCGGAGCTCCTGAGCTCAGCGGAGGGGCGAGGGGTGGCCGGTGACGGCTGCTATGGCGAACGGCGGCGATGGTGGTGTTCGGCCGTGTGAGGGAGAGAGCGAGGGAGAGGAGGGAAGAACCGAGGGAGAGTGAGAGAGAGCAGGGGAGGGCGTGGCGTCGTCCGAGGCATCGAGGGCGACGAGAAGGGCGCCAGGCAGGCAGGGAGGGAGGTGGCGTGGCACGGTGGCGCGTGCGCGTGCCGACCACACTCCCCTCCCTCTGTCGAGGACGAAGACGACAGAGGAGGGAGGCGGGCTGGGCCGCCTGCTGGCTGGGCCGGCCAGCTGGCTGGGCTGCACAGGGGGAGCCCAGGTAAGGTCCTCCCTTTTATTTATTTCTGTTTTTTTTAATTTTCTGACATTTGTTTTGATTTAAAAAATATATTAAATCATTTATTTACCTTATGCCAATTTTTGCAGGAGCTAGATATATTATTCCAGAGCTCCTTTATAATTGGCATAATATTTGGACATATATTAATATATTTCCAATGCAAATATTTATGCATTAATTCCAAATGCCCAAAATAAATACCTATGAGCTCTTAAAAATATTGGTTTGATTTTTATCTCTGTCCAATATTTTCAGAGAGCAACATGAGCATTTTCTTGGACCTTTTTGGAACAATTTTTATTTGGATCATTTTCAGAAATGATTCTGAGGGTTTCACAGATCCCCAATTCAAGTTTCTGATGAAAGAGTAAACATGATGCAACACTCTAATGCATGACTAGCTAGGGTGTGACACATACGATCCCCACGCCCGTTGAAGGCCCACATTCGGCGAGAGTGGCGCTGGAGAGGGGCGACCCGGCGTAGCAGGAACTCCTTCACCACCTTAGGCACCGTCACGTCAAGTGATCTCAAGCACTCGAAGCGACGCCAGACGAAGAAGAGCTGGGGGCTTGTGAGCGTCTCCTGGCCCCAACCCAAATTGGGGACAGCAGGCGAAGTCGGCTTCGACAGCAGGGGGCTGGGCACCCCCACGTCCACATACAGCCACCGCTCGTGGAACCCAGGCGCGGGCAGAGTAAGACCAAAGTCAATCCCTGAGGCCGCCGTCTCGGGTGCAGCGATGGAGCTCGCGCATCCCGAGCATTGGTCGGGGTCGACAAGGTGCAGAGCGAAGAAGTGACACAACAGGGCGACTGAAGGGATGATGCCTACCATAGCTTCGCAAATGAAGGCGAAGACCGCCAGAAGAGTAATGGAGTGAGGACCTAGATGCATCATGTGAATCTGATAATGGGAGAGCACGGTGTTGAAGAAATCCGAAAAGGGGGGAATTAGCCCCGCCCACAGGGCGTCGACGAAATAGGGGACCTCGGTGATTATCCTATCGATAGAGAACCGAGACGCGGGCCAGGCCGTCGTCCTCCCGCATTCATTGAAGATGGTGGCCAGGGCCGAACTAACCTTGCCCAAGCCCTCTCGATTGACTATGATCGACCGGTCCACGGCGGGGGCCGCCGACGGTGGCGAGCAAGGCGAAGGCATGGGTCCCTTCCCTCTCCCCTTCTTCGTCGGAGCCATGGCGACGAAAGGAGGGGAGGAAAGGTTCGAGATTGGTTTCAAAGCAGAAGCTGGAGTTCGAAAGGAGGAAGGACAGAGGGCGCACGAGCAATGGAAAGGGGAGTGGCTGTGTACAACTGCAAGTCCGCCTAGCCTGGCACCAAATGACGAGGCGTGGGGAACAGTGCCAACCGCGTCCAATCAACCGCCACACGGCGCCCAAGGCTGCAGGCTATTAGGGCCCGTGACACTTTGCACTTGCCCTTTCGCCTCTCTGCTCGGCCAAGTCCGGGCGCGCCTTGGGCCCGGGGGCTATTGTCGGCATTCTGGGAACGGGGGTCCCCAGACTTGCCTGCCTACAGCCTGTGGCGTGGCTCAAAGTGGGCCCAACACGGCCCATGTTCATCAACACAAGCTCAAGACCCTCGCGGGGTGGATGACAAGGAGCTTCCTCAAGCACGGCCTCGTCAGGCTGGCTCACGAGGAGGTAGGGAGTTCAATGCGGGGTACCTCGCGAGGTGCCCATGACGCAAGCCATGACGACCAAGGGCGCCAGCCCGCGCAGTGTCCTTCTTTCCTCTTTGGTGCAAGGGGAGCAAGCGCAGGCGAGAGCATCAAGCAAAGGCATCCATTTCGGTGCAACAAGACCAAGACCAGTCCAATGGCAGGATGGAGGTCACCGTGGAGCCCAAGTCGGCGTCACCACCAGAGCCTTTGACAGGCGAGGACCAACTTTAGTCAGGATAAGTGTACTAGATGTTCCCCTTCAAAATGGCCAATTGTTGGCGCCCTTCCCGCTCAATATTTGGGAAGAGGCCCAGGGCCTTCGCCTATAAATAGGACTAGCCACCCACAGGGTAGAGGCATCTGGATAGGAATCTGGAGATAAGAATGGCATCTAGAATCAACCCCTCCAAAGGGACAACACCACCACAAGAACAGACCCTCGTGAGGCTGTTCTTCCTTGTATTGTTCATCATCAGCCCAAGAGGCAATCCACCACGCCACACACTGGAGTAGGGTATTACACCACAATGGTGGCCTGAACCAGTATAAACCCTGTGTCTCTTGTGTTGTTCTTCTCGTAGTTTAGATCCTAGCGATTCGGCGAGGAACAGGTAGGTAGAAGGCGAAACCTCCACGCGCACCCCAGTGTTCGAACCTCAAGGGTCTGCCCGAACCCTAAATCCGACAACCAACCATGTCAGCAATACACTGTGTGTTGCGATAATCCAAAGGGATTCCAATGAACATTAGCCAGCCCTGTCTGTGACCATGCATAGCTCTAAAACCTTCCCCCTGATTGTGCGGTATGAATCTAACAAAGAACTCATTGCCATCCTCATCTAGGCCCAGCGGAAACGGTGGATGCATGGTAAAGGAGCCACGAACGATAGGATCCTCCGTCTCAAATAAACCAACTCCTTGGAACCAAGTTTGAGCAGAGATAACAGGGATTTGCATGGTTTGAACCAGAAAATTCAGCACCTGCTGTCTTCGCACTCCGACGAGATGAGCTGGTGGAACGGGCTCGACGATGGCCACCATGAATTGCTCATGCGCACGCGGCGGTGGATTTGCCGGAGTGAAGAAGGTGCGAGGCAGACAGTCTGCTCCACCGTCCACAATGTCGAAGCCCGCCGGGATGAACCGAAATGGGTCAATCGCATAGGCCTCCATTGAGTGCGGCGAGTGGGGAACGGAGGTTGGAGAAGCTTGGGGCGGTGTCGACTGTGGTAATGGCGAGGGAGGCGGCGGAGAAGCTGGGCCTGGGGTTTTTTGCTCGGGAGTTGTTTGGTCTTGGGAAACCGAAGAGGCAAGGGAAGCAGAGTTTTCCTTGTGAGCTCGATTTCAAAAACCAGGTGATGGGACTTTAGGCACCCAGAGAGATGTGTCAGGGGCGTGGCCGGTGCAATCTTTTTTTAAGTGACCGGACTTAAAACAATTCCTACAACGGACTGGGTTGATGCACGTCTCTGACTTGTGGCGCATACCTAAGCAATTCTGACAATCCCAGTAAGATGCTGCCATATCCTCAATCATCTGATTAAAACTTTGCAAATCATCAACAATATCTTTTGGAGAGGGAAACTGAATCGCCGGCAAGTTTGGGCTGTCCCCATCATCATCCGAAAGACATATGGGCTGGGCACAGGAGCCCAATACCGTCATAGGCCCAATAGAACCAGGGGAGCCACGGGCTGTGTCAGAGGCCAAAGCAACAGGGAAAGGTGACGGGGGTGAATCAAAACTTTCCGTTGGAGGGAACAACAGTTTTCCCGAAAATCCGGAAGATATGCATGCAGGAGATACACCCTGTGGATAAGGCGGCAATGAACCAAATTGGATCAAGATTGTCGCCGCCGGTGAAGATGTCGGCGCCGGCGGTGAGACAACCTCACATTCCGAGACCTCGTATCCTGCCTCCCTGATGGTGGCCACCTCCGTGGCCGTTGGCCCATAATTGTACCCTTTCCGGGCTGGGTATTGCATGAACATAGCAAACTTGACACGATTACTAGTGCGAGATCCAGATGGACGAGAACGTAGGGAAGATTTAGGTGGAGCATGTTTCATCGCATCCAAACCAAGACGGGCTCTCCTCTTCGAGGGACTGACTATCGTCCACTCTTGATTACATTCAGATTGCTAAAGCCTAAATTCCTTCTCCCAATCAGGACCACCATGGCCCCAAGGATGAAAGAAACACTTGAATTGAGGGCAAACGAAGCTTCTTTGATGCAAGATAAAGAACCCCACTTCTTTGCATGACACATTGAACGAAAAAACTTCAACAGATAGATAAGATACCTTGAGCTTAGAACAATAACCTCCAATCGCAGATTCCAGCGCAAGGCCAACATTCTCCTCGTCCAGACGAAAGGAGTGCCTTGCAAATGAAACCACCATGATGAAATGGCCGGAGTCCTTCGAGGGGTGCACCGATCTGTTGAAGGTGCGATGGATCTCTTGAGAGAGCTTCATCCCCGGGGAGAAATCCAAACCCAGGGAGATGGCAGCATGGACCGCCATGATGGAGAAAACAACCAGGAGGGGCGTTGGGAGACGCCGGAGAGAATGAGCCGATCATATGGCAATTTCCACGGTGGGATGTGGAGATCACCGGAGGTGAGGGTGGCTAGGGTTTAGGGGGGCGGCGGAGAGGTGGGAGCCATTCTTTTCTCTTTCCATTCTAGTTTATGTTGCCAAATCAAGATAGATACAGTTCGAATCATATCTATTTAAGACAAAGCAGCATAGACAGAATATAAGTGTGGGAAACTACACAGTAATAACAACACTTGTAATGTGTATGGCATGAGAACATAACTATTTATTCAATTGAAACTGAAATCAACATAGAGCAAGTTACAACAGCAAACACGTTAAAGAAACAGGTTTAAAACATACCTGTTGCGCCATTGGAGTTTCAGTTGCATCCTTCAAATTTGAAATTAGTTGGTATGAGTAAATACAGTGATGCAAGAGCAAAGTAGTATGAACCATAGCTATAGAACCTGACCTAAGAACAATTCTTCTTCTGCTTTAAGCGTTGACTTGGGGTTCGGAGTGGTGGTCCTCGTGCTTTTGGCACTGCAGTTGCCTTACTAACTGCTCGTGTTTGGGTGCTCTGTGGTGGAGACGGTGATGTGTCAGTGGGAACTGGGTTACTATCTGCTGGGGTTGGGGTTAGAAGGGGTGTAGTTGGTTCTCTGTCCAACTGGGTAGGGGTACAATCTGCGTTAGTCTAGGTTATGTGTGGTGGGGCTGGTTCTTGGGCAAGTACAACCGTGGTTCTATCTGCATCGACAGGTAGCACGATCTTTTCTGAAGACCGTGTTTTTACTCCCACAGATACTGCCATCACCCCCTCCAATTGAAATGGTTGATAAACAAGAAAAGTAATTGAATGTACAAACATTGTAAGATAGACAGGTGCAATGGATAGTAGGGAAGAAAACAGGGCATGAAATACTTCACATTTATGTTGTCTAACCAAACAGAATAGCAGGACATAATTTCACATATATGATGGCTAATTAAACAGGATAGCATGACACAATTTCACATGTATGATGGCTAACTAAACAGGATAGAATGACATACTTCAAAATATGATGACTATGTAAACATGATGACATGATATAACTATATGATGTGTCTATTAAAGTGGTTGGCATGCCATAAATCACAAACATGCCGTCGATGGAAACATGATGGCATGATATAATTCACGGATAGAATGACATAATTTAAAATATGATGACTATGTAAACAAGATGAGATGATATAACTATATTATGTCTTTAGAAAATGGGTTGACATGCCATAATTCAGATACATGCTGTCTATGTAAACATCATGGCATGATATAATTGAAATATATGATTTATATACTAAGGAAGTGAGCAAAGGGCAATCGCCTATATGATGTGTCAACTAAGAAGATGGCATTCAATATTGTGTATATGATGTAAAAACTAAGCATTGCAATACAACATATGCATGATATGAGTAATATAACCCTGCCAAGTTTGAGCATACACCTCAGGGGGATAATAGGACTGGTCATTTGCCTCTGAATCCTCCCCTGAAGAGCTATCTATAACTAGCAAGATATCTGATTCAACAGGTAGCATTATCTGCTCTGAAGACCTTGTTTTCACTCTAGATTTCTCCATCACCAATTCAAACGGCTGATGCACAGGAAGAGTAGTTGAATATACAAACATTGTCGACAAAAGCAATGAGAAATACAAAAAAGGACGGCATGATATAATTCACATATATGACGCTTGGCTAAACATCATGACATTGCATAATTCACATATATAATGCCTTGCAACAAGATAACATTGCATAATTCGCATGTATAATGTATTGCAACAAGATGGCATTGCATAATTCACATATATGGTAATTAGACACAAAACAGGTGGCATTCACACAAAGCATGTCTAAACTAAGCAAATGACATAGCAATGCAAGATACCATACGCACAATATGAGCAACATAACCCTGCCAAGTTAGAGCATGCACCTCGGGGGGGGGGGGATAGGACTTGTCATCTGTCTTTGAATCCTCCTCTAAGGAGCTATCTGTAACCAGCAAGACATGTGCTTCGTCAGATAGCATTGTCTGCTCTGAAGACCTTGTTTTCACTCCAGATTTTTCCATGACCGTGCCGAATGGCTGATGCACAGGAAGAGTAATTGAATGTACTAAAATTGTTGACAAATTTAACACGTAATAAAAAAAATTATGACATGATATAATTCACATATAAGATGACTGGCTAACCAGGGTGGCATTGCAAAATTCACATATATGATGCCTTGCTAAACAAGATGGCATTGCATGATTCACATATACGATAAAGAAACTAAACAGATGGCATTGACACAAACATGTCTAAACTAAGCAGATGACATCTTTGATGTATACAGTAAGCAATGCAAGGCACCATATGCATGATATTGCCAACATCAGCATGCCAAGTTAGAGCGAAGACCTCATGGGGTAAATAGGAGTGGTCTTCTCCTTCTGAATCCCCCTCAGAACAATTATCTTCCTCTTGATTACGATCCGAAGTGGGTGCAGGGGGGATGCCTTTGCGCCCACCATGGAGCGACGTTTGCATGAAATTTTATTGCCACGCAAGGCTCGTCTCTTTTGCTCTACATGATCAGTTCCATTGTGTAAACTGACATGCATAGGAATAAAACATAGTGAGATTATGTAAGGAGTGCATGCACAAATCCAGAGTGATGGTAGCAAACTGTGGATAGACCCAAAACCAATGATAGCAGGCAGATAATAGCTTTAGTTAAAAAATACATATAATGGCTCCTTTAATACTTGTTTGCACCCAACATGAAACTCATAGTAGACACCCGAGATTAACCAGATAGTAGAGAGATAGTACTGATTGCTGCCCCAATATGTACCCCACAACCATTTAAAAACTCAAGTTTCAACATTAGTTTGGACCTGACTCGGAGTCTAATAGGTGAACACGATGATAATGTAGCATGTCATCATATTAATCGATGCATAACGTGAAGACACGGAAGAGTGCGACTTCTCTTGTGGACCAGTGTAGTCCTCAAGGTCATCTGCTCAGTTGATGAAGGTAATGCAATTGTCGTGGCTGCCGGCGGCGGGGAAGAAGATCTAAGGTGGCGAAAGATAGTCAGGAGAGCGGATCCCTGCTGTGGTGAACCCTTCCATCGTTGGAGCAGCTGAGCTGGGGTGGAACACAGCGCCGCAGGAGCAGGACAAACTACACAATGTTTTCTTTGACAGATATCTGTAACAGAAGTAGTTGTGTAAGGGCTTGTTTGAATTTGAGGATTCTAACAATGCAGAGATAGGAAATAGACATGAATAGGATAGGAATGCACGTGCAAAACAGAGAATTTAAAAACACAGGATTTCTGCCAATCTGGGTGTTTGATTCACAAGAATTGGAAGATCACAGGATGCAAAGAAGCATGGTGAGATTAAGTCAAACCACAAGAAAATGTACGGTTATAATGCTATTATGCTACTATCTCGTAGTCTTGTGCTTCATGAATAATAATATGAAAAGGAGGACAAGTGGAATAGAATTCCTACGGTTTTTCTTTCAAGGAGACACTAAAGGAACAAATCCTACAGTTTTCCTTTGCTCCATTCCTTTGCACCAAATTCATGAAAAGTAGTACCATAGGAAACTTTCCAATTCCTATGTTTTTCATTCAATTTTCCTTTCAAGCACTAGCGATTCTAGTAGGCAGGCTTGAGCAAGGAAAATCCTACACTAAAAAATGTTTTTGTGCTACTTCTATTACTTTGGACCCAAGCCACTGCCCTACTAGCTCAACTCCCAGGCCATCGACAAATGCACAGCTCAAACACGCAGAGATAAATAATGATGGCATTCAAGAGAGTCCATCACAGATAGCTAAGTTGCCCGGTACCTCACTACTTTTCATATAGTAGGATAAAATAATCGTATTTCACGTTACTACGTGTGCTCAGTGGACAATATATATAATAGGTAGAGTAAAAAAGAGATGCAACAAGTGTACAACCTCTTTGGCGAAGCCATGTCGATCTCAGCGTGATTGGGTTGGTCGGTGAGGATGCTCTGGCTGACTTGGCTGTCAGAGGAGGGGAAGAAGATCTTAGGCATCTGGAGATGGAGCCCGAGGTACTGCTCCGTGGTGATGGAGGGTTTCATTGTTGGAGCAGCTCCGGTGAGTTGTATGACGCCGAGGCTGAAGCAGTGCAAGAGAGACAACGTTAACCTGAGTGGATTCTCATAGCATCTCCAATAGATGACATAAAATACACAACCACAAGGTGCTAGGTGTAAAATACATCAGCCGCTCATCTCTGAACTTAACTGTCGAAACTGAATTTAACTGTCAAAACTGAACTTAACTGTCGAAACTGAATTTTGCTGTCGAAACTGAATTTTATTGTCGAAATTGAACGCACTAGAGGTGAGGCTACACGTCAGTCGACTGACTTTTTCATCTTTGGTCAGTCCATTTTGTAGCCGTTGGATACAAAATCAAGGGCCTGCAGTTCATCTTCAACCTCCACCCCGCTGAGCCTCCAGCCACCACCGGCCAAACAGCCGCCCCCTGCCGCCCTCATCTGGTGGTGCGCCGCCCCGCCCTCCCCGAAAACACTCCCCACCGCCGGTCCGCCGTCGCCCCGGCTATCCCTCTAGGACCCCCTATGCCGAGCTTTTTCTCCACCGATCCCCACGCCACCGCCCCACCACCGTCGGCGACCACTGCCCCACCCTGAATCCTAAGATAGATAGTGGGGTACCTCTCCAGCTAGCCCCCTCCCCGCTACAACTGGTTCTTCCTTAACTCCTGTGAGCCCCCCACCGCCTGAAAATCGACTGACCCAAGAGTCGATTCAGTTGACTGAAGTGTAGCTAAATCGGAGCAGCATCGCAAGCAAGAGCAAGAGCGAGAGCAGCAGTGCGAGCAAGAGCAATAGCAAGAGCAGACCAGGCAGGGGACCGAGAGCAAGAGCAGAGCAGCAGCGCGAGCGATAGCTAAAGCAGCAGCAACTCCTACTGATGTGGATGTCGGCGCCGAGGGAGCGACGCCGTGGAGGAAGTGGTCGGCGATGCCGCCGTGGATGGAGCCGCACCGTGTCGGCTCGGGACCGAGCACCGGCAGCACCGTGAGATCAAATCAAGAAGGAAATGCGGCGATTAGTGTACAACCTCTTTGGTGGCGCCGATTAGGCCGCAGCTTCATCCGAGGAAACGGTGATGATGCTGCTCTTCCGGTGGTGCAGGTGAAGACGGTGGTGTGGGAATGGAGGTGGCGTGAAAGACGAGGGGAACATCGGGGCAACTCCTTGGAGGTGGAGGACGGGGTGGTTGAACCGGCGGGATGACGAGATCGACGACGGATCCTCATCCGGTACAGTCGATGAGGGACGTCGAGGTGTTGCTGTGGACGACGTCGTCGGGGAAGAGGCTCCGGCTGGGGGGCGGACGTAGGAGGGTGTGGGGCTTCGCGGGTTTTCGTGGCCTTGGTGTACGAATGGGTGGGCGGATGGGATGGGAGTGGGGAACCATGGCTTAGGGACGCGCTTGTCCGAAATGTGGGGTAAGTTAAGAAAGTACCCCCACCGATTTGAGGTACTTCTTTCGGTTCAGGGGTACCACGGGCATTTCGCGTGTTGGGATTTCACAGGAGGTGGGAGCTTTCGCGCGCATTGTAATTTTGGAATAGCAAGGCGCGGGTTGAGATGGAGGGAGTTGTCGGAGCACAACAAGACAGAGATGTATCTTAAATATTTCGGGGTAACAAGGCGCGGGTTGAAGAGGCGGGAGTTTCGTAGCACGATAGACAGAGACGCTAGCTTGAAATTTCGGCATAACAAGGCACGACTTGAAATTTCTGGAGAACAAGCTTAACGTGTACCCCCAAAAAAGACAATTTGCATCTCAGCACTAGAGAGAGCTATGTCTCGTTTTACTATACTACTAGAAATCCATTCAAATACAACAAAAAACTAAAAAAATCGGGACAATAAACATAACGTGTACAGTATCAAAACAATTTGCACTTCCCTCAACAATAAAAAAACAATGTGTGTTGTCTAGCATAGGGACTGAATTTGAGTACATTTTCCCTGTTTGAATGGGATTGTACTCGGGTTAGTTATACAATCATCTAAATATTATCTTCACAACACATGACATGAATATAGGAGAAGTAAATTCCTATATAAATACAAACTACATGTACATACGATCTCAAATTCAAATATATGTATCCATTTTGTGTTGAATTCAAATCATAGTACATGTATGCTCTAGCTAGATGTTCGGAATCTAAACCATGTACGATATACTACGTACAATGTGTTTAACACGCACAACACACACACAAACACCATTTAGACTAGTAAGGTACACGTGCATTGCACACATGAGATTTGGCAACCAAATTATGAATAAATACCACATTATAGCATGTAAGCTTTGAGTCATATATGCATGATGTAGATGTTCGTTTAATTCTTATAGTTCATTTCATTCAAAATCATCTAGTTTTTATAAGAAATATAATCTATTTTAAGATTAATGGAATTGTGCGTTGTAAGACATAAAGTAAAAACAAATAATGGCAAATCATGTAGAAAAACATTTGGGCAATTCTGATATGGAAGATTCTAGAACAAATAAGAAGGGCTTGTGTTTTGAGGTTTGTGCATTATGCTTAAGTTCAACCATGAAGTCTTCTAGACTGTACATGTGGCGAAATCTGGTGGAATCTAGATGATATCCAACGGCCAGTAGTGCTCAAATTTGCCATCTCTACACCATCGGATTCGCCTCATCCAACAACCATCTTTCAAAGTTAAAGTTACCCGCACACAATATAAAAAATATAAAATATAAAATATATAGGGGTATAGATATAGATATGTGATGCGAAATCCACCCATCATCTCCAATTAGAATAGTGTGTCCATGCACGGTTGCAATGTGGCCAAACAATGTCTGCATTGGTATCTCAAATTCAAATCAGTCTGACCTTGTTCAATGTGTATACATTACAACATGCTTGTTTCCAAACCACACCGCGCAGATCTCCGTTATATTCATGCATGCATGGGTTTCAAACATCATGATCTCTTATTCAAATATTTGAATTCAACTTTAAATTGATTATGACCTCACCTAGTCTTTTACACCCACACTGTCGTGGAAATATCACGTCAGATGTCCTAGCAGAAGGACTTAGTCGTGGGGCCATCGAAATGAGGTTAGCCTGAAGGGGTTAAACCGGACAAGGGGCATGAGAGTTATACTAGTTCGGCCCCTTCGGTGAAGGTAAAAGCCTACGTCTAGTTTGTGATGGGATTATTGGGATTTCAATGACCAGGGAGCAAACACGCTAGCCTGGGTCTCAAGTTGTTGCCTGTTGTCCTTGAACCGTCGCCGGGTCGTCCCTTTATATACACAGGTTGACGCCCGGCCGGTTTACCGAGTTTCGAGGCCGACTCATACAAGTGTTCGGCTAGGTCTCTTCCTTTCCCTAACTTACAATACAAGTATACAACTATGGCGGTTTACCGCTATGGGCCCTAATCCGCCTCTGGGCTTGGGCCTCTAAGCTTCATCAGTAAAGCGCCATCTTCTTATCTTCACGGTCTTCGGTACGGTTGAGCGTGAACTGGCCCCTCCTGGGCGGTTTATACTCAGTAGTTATATCCTCAACATTGGGCCCCAGATTGATTTGAACCTGTTCATGTCAATCTTCAACACTTAGACAAATTCCACGGGCATCTTCTGATGACTCCTGTAAACCACCATGTTGCCGTTTCACTGTAAATTTTGGTAAACCGCTGTGACATCATCTTCTGTCACTACCGTAAGTTGTCATGATGTCATCTTCTGCATAAAAAGATACCCTTCATTAATTACATCCCGAAGATCGAGGCGACAGCTGCGCGCCCTTTCACCGCTTCAGGCTCCTCGATTTTCACGCCTGCCATTTGTCCCCTTTTCTTTATAAATAGAGCCAGGGGGTCCTTCCATTTTCACCCCTTGCCTCTCGTCTTCCTCCTCGCGACCCGAAGAGCTCCAGCGCCGCCGCCGCCGTCGTCGGTCCTCGAATCTGCACCAACCTTGGCCGCTGCATCACCCTGTTTGGACCAGAGCTCCTGTGATACTCCTCCGCCGCTGCGTGGCCCTGGTAAGCCTTCCTTCTCCTAACCCTAGATCTCCATTAGAGCTTTAGAGTTCATCTGTGTTCATCGATGTTCATCAGTTCTTCTCCATCTTTCCCTTAGCCTCTTTACTGAACCTAGCTATGCCTGATTGTTTCTTTTGCGGCTAGATATGTAACTTTAATCTGTCGCACCATAACACCTTGATGTTCCTAGAAAAACTCTATCTGGATCTTCTTTGTTCTTTGTAGCGCCATTGTAGGGCTCAGCAAAAGTTTCTTTTATTAACCTCGGTTGATCCAAAATTATACTGCCATATTGTGAAACCTGTTTCTGTAAACACTTAGTAGATGTCAGCTCTGCCTCTTCTGCTTAGGGGCGGTTTAACCTTTAGTAGTTAGTAATCCGCCGGATACCATTAGCACTCACTTAAACCGCCATTCTGACTTCGACGGCAGTATCCGGTTCAACTTCCAAATTTGTTTCTTTTGAATTTCCCGGTTTAACACCGGTTGAGAGCATCTCGACATTGAATCTTAAACCGGCCTTTCACATTTCTTTTATAGTTTATCCTCCAAAATGACTAAGCAATTCTCAGCTTGCAACTGGGGTCCTTCCCGGATCATAGAGACTCAAATTAATGGATACGTTGTAACTAGAGCTTTAGCCTCCAAGAATGTCCTTCATTGGCGAGTCCCTGGCCCTGAGTGCCCTCCTGAACCTCAAGACGGAGAAGTGATTGTATTTATGCAGCACTTAGACCGGGGATTCAGCCCTCCCGGATCAAAGTTCTTTCAGGATGTCCTTGCTAGTTTTCAACTCCATCCTCAGGACATTGGACCAAATTCTGTGTCCAACATATGCAACTTCCAAGTGTTCTGCGAAGTTTACCTTCAAGAGGAACCAACTGTTGAGCTCTTCTGGGATTTCTTCCACTTAAACCGCTGAACCGAATTCTCTGACGGCTCCGATACTGAACTTGGTGGTGTGTCAATTCAGAAGAGAAAAGAAGTTGGTTTTCCTCATGCTAAACATCACAACCATCCGAAAGACTGGAATCTAACCTGGTTCTATTGTCAAAATACTGCCCCTGCTGGAGAAAATCCTTTGCCAGGTTACCGGGCTCACCGGCTCAGCAATGGCCATCCACTGCCTCCACGACTGACCGCCAAGGAACGACAGGCCTATGCACCTCAACTCGCCAAGCTCCGGGCTCTCCTAGCCAACGGTTTAACTGGTGTTGACCTTGTTCACTGTTGGGTTGCGTGGCGTGTCCTTCCTTTAAGCTACCGCCCCGGATTGTTGCATGAGTACACCGGCAATATCAAGGGTCCTCAACGGTTTAATGAGATAGAAATGACTGATGATGAAGTCACCGAATCTGTGAAAAAGATGCTAGACGAACCAATCAATGCATGCAGCCAAACCGGGCTAGCCCCCTTTTACACCGCCAACAAACCGCCAGCGGTAAAGATTTTATCCTTGTACTTTCTTGATCCGCCTCCGCTTTAACATTGTTCTAATAAACCTTTGTTTAATTTTCCAGGCCAATAGTTGTTGGGGAACGTTGCAGAAAATTAAAATTTTTCCTACGGTTTCACCAAGATCCATCTATGAGTTCATCTAGCAATGAGTCATGGGAGAGTGATTGCATCTACATACCACTTGTAGATCGCGTGCGGAAGCGTTCAATGGAACGGGGATGATGGAGTCGTACTTGCCGTGATTCAGATCACCGATGACCTAGTGCTGAACGGACAGCACCTCCGCGTTCAACACACGTACGGAGTGGATGACGTCTCCTCCTTCTTGATCCAGCAAGGGGGAAGGAGAGGTTGATGATGATCCAGCAGCACGACGGCGTGATGGTGGATGCAGCAGAACTCCGGCAGGGCTTCGCTAAGCAACTACGGGAGGAGGAGGAGGTGTTGCAGGGAGGAGGGAGGCGCCAGGGCTTATGGGTGCGGCTGCCCCTCCCTCCCCTCCCTTTATATAGGGGCAAGGGAGAGGGGGGGGTGCAGCCTTGCCCCTTCCTCCAAGGAAGGGGTGCGGCCAAGAGGGGGGGAGGAGTCCATCCTCCCCAAGGCACCTCGGAGGTGCCTTCCCCCTTTAGGACTCTCCCCTCCCCAAGTCTCCTTGGCACATGGGCCTCTTGGGGCTGGTGCCCTTGGCCCACATAGGCCAAGGCGCACCCCCTACAGCCCATGTGCCCCCCCGGGGCAGGTGGACCCCCCCGGTGGACCCCCGGACCCCTTTCGGCACTCCCGGTACAATACCGATAAAGTGCGAAACTTTTCCGGCGACCAAAATAAGACTTCCTATATATAAATCTTTACCTCCAGACCATTCCGGAACTCCTCGTGATGTCCGAGATATCATCCAGGACTCCGAACAACATTCAGTTTGCTGCATACTCATATTCATACAACCCTAGCGTCACTGTACCTTAAGTGTGTAGACCCTAAGGGCTCGGGAGACATGCAGACATGACCAAGACGGCTCTCGGACAATAACCAACAACGGGATCTGGATACCCATGTTGGCTCCCACATGCTCCTCGATGATCTCATCGGTTGAACCATGATGTCGAGGATTCAAACAACCCCATATACAATTCCCTTTGTCAATCGGTATTTTACTTGCCCGAGATTTGATCGTCGGTATCCCAATACCTCGTTCAATCTCGTTACCGGCAAGTTACTTTACTCGTACCGTAATGCATGATCCCGTGACCAAACACTTGGTCACTTTGAGCTCATTATGATGATGCACTACCGAGTGGGCCCAGTGATACCTCTCCGTCATACGGAGTGACAAATCCTAGTCTCGATCCGTGTCAACCCAACAGACACTTTCGGAGATACCTGTAATGCACCTTTATAGTCACCCAGTTACGTTGTGACGTTTGGTACACCCAAAGCACTCCTACGGTATCCGGGAGCTACACGATCTCATGGTCTAAGGAAGAGATACTTGACATTGGAAAGCTCTAGCAAAACGAACTACACGATCTTGTGCTATGCTTAGGATTGGGTCTTGTCCATCACGTCATTCTCCTAATGACGTGATCCCATTGTCAATGACATCTGATGTCCATAGTCAGGAAACCATGACTATCTGTTGACCAACGAGCTAGTCAACTAGAGGCTTACTAGGGACGTATTGTGGTCTATGTATTCACACGTGTATTACGATTTCCGGATAATACAATTATAACATGAATAAAAGACAATTATCATGAACAAGGAAATATAATAATAATCCTTTTATTATTGCCTCTAGGGCATATTTCCAACAATAGCTCCTTTTGGAAAAGGAAAGCTTCAGACAAACCGGCAAGGGCTCCTCATGCCAAGAGCAAAGTTATAAAGAGAGCAGCCAAGAAGAAAACCGGCGAAACTGCTGATCCGCCCGAAGATATTGAAGATTCAGATCAAGAGGTAGAACTTGACTCCCTTGGCTCCTTTTTCATACACCTTATTAACAATGACTATTATCAGGATGATGCAGAAGCCAGCCATGCTGATCGTGTTGAGGTAATCTCCCATTCCTTCGGTTCAGATCATGTGCCGGTTTAGAAATTTCATCGTGCAGTTCGGAAAGTAAAATGCTCTCACCCGCTTGCTCATTTGGATCCACAATTTTCTTTGAAGACACAACAACAAGAAGGTCGTCGCACAACCCGGCACAGTGGTCAACAGGTCACTTCCTCCGGTTTACCAAACACTCCACCCCGGAAGCGTCGTCCGGAGGTCTCTTCTTCTTTTAATAAGCCTTGTCCCTTGGCGGGTTGCTTCCGCCACCCACTTAATCCGTCTGATTCAAATTATCAGGTAACTTCTAACTCCTCATCTGGCGACTCATCAACCACTTAATTGCCTCCCCTCAAGACCGTCGCTGGGTAAGTGTACTGTTTTTCGGTTTGTTTCTTCATGCACCGGTTTATCATACTAATCTTTATTTTGATGTTGTAGTGCCAAGGCCCAATTGAGCAAGAAAGCCAAGACCAGCGGCCCCACTGACGATGTTGAACCGGAGAAGACCCCATAAAATGCTGGTAAAGATACTGATGTTGTCATGGATGACTCTGCCCCGCAAGACCCAGCCACTGATGCTAATCCGCCGGAAGCTGATCCGGTCACGCATGTTGATCCATCGAGTCCGCATGCTATGCCTCCAAGCCCATCTGCTGATCCGCCGAGCCCAGCTGCCAATCCGCCGAGCCTAGCTGATAATCCACCGAGCCCAACAAGAGATACCGTCAATCCGCCAAGTCCATCAAAAGGTGGCAATGACGTTATTATCACTAGCACTGCTTATACCGCCCCAGGCAATCCAGTTGCTTTATCGAAACATACCGCTAAGGACGAATTTGCTGCTATGGGCAAGGGGAAAGAGAAGACCGATTTGTCAAGCTATGTTAATCTTTCTGCTCAGGATCTTCATTCCGGATTCTTGAACCGGCTTTACACAAGCCAAGATTATGAGGCCGGTTTGGTGAATCTGATGAAGGAACGCTATGAGGTAATCTACCAAACACTTTCATCCTTATTCTGTACATTTACGTTATTGTAGCCCCAGAGGGCCGGTTTGTCTCGTGAAGACAAACCGGGACTTTAAAGATGAAGAACACTTCGACTGAGTAGCCCCCAAGGGCCGGTTTATCTCTTGAAGATAAACCGGGACTTTTATATTCCATATTGTATTTTGTTAACTTCCCTTGCCTGTGTATTTTCTTGATCAAACACACATTAGCCCCGAGTGCCAAGATTAAAACTTGTATTGATCCTTGGGACTTCAAACAATCAGTAGTAAAGAAGCAATCCACATTAGCCCCCAAGTGCCAAGTGTATAACTTGTTATATGCTTGGGACTTTTGATAAATTATTTATATGCTCCTCATCTGACTGTGGCAGGATGATATAAATCACCAAGGCTCTCAAATTGCTGATCTTCAAGAGAATGTCAAGTCTCAACAGGCAGAGACTTCTAAGGCCAAGGATGAGCTTAAAACCGCTTTGGCAGCCATGGAACAACTTAAAGAACGGTTCAAGAATGACCGTGCCAGCTGGGAGACAAAGAAGACGGCATTGTTGAAGCGGGCTGAGGACGTCGAGTCAGCTCTTAAACCGGTGGCGGAAGAACTAACTGGGTTGAAGCACCAAGTAAATGCCATGACCTCTGCGATATTTGGTAAATACTTCTGTCGAGATCTCTTGAATAAACGTCTTTGAAATTTGCCGGTTTAACATTAAAATCTTAAACCGTTGTAGGTGGCCGCATTGCTCATGTGGGCTCTGACATGCAGATGAAGCTGAAGGAAGCATATACTCTGATAGAGCAACTGTATACCGGTGCCCAACGGGCTATCTGTGCAGCCTCATACAACAATCCGACCCCAACATTAATCAAGGACACTTTAGCAAGGCTATCCATGACACCGGCGCAAATAGAAGAGATGAAGCGTTCTGCTGCCAGGGCTGGCGCTTTGTTGGCACTTACCCGAGCCAAAGCATGGATAGATGACCTGGTCCGGTTGATATCGCCAAGGGCTTTCCTAGTGAACAAGAAAACAGGGCAGAGTTTGATAACGAAGCCCTCAAAATTGTGACAAGGGAGATGCGTCCTCTGGTGAGTCAATTGGCAGAAGAAGCTAACTTGACTGTTCACCGGTCCTTCGATGATGCCAACAACAAACGGATTGACACTGTCATGCCGAAAGTGCAAAATCTTATCCCACCAATCTGTAAGCACACTTACGCTCTGACGTTGATCCGTCCGAACTTATATGTGAAGAGGTTGTCTTTCAGGCTTTAACCCGGATTGACTGGACCACCGTTGACTTCCAGCCACTGGATGGGGAGGAGGAGGCTGAACCGACGCTAGATGATCCATCAACTTCACGTTAACATGGTGATGAGTCTTAATCCGGCAATCGGGTTGTTGTTTCATAAACTTTGTTCTATGGAAAGAACAATCCCTTATTTTGGGCTTTAAAGTGCCTTGTAATAGGCTAGTTGAAATACTTTGATCTACTGCCATCGTGCACTGAGATATGACTTTGTTTGATCCGTCATTAGAATGTCAGTGCTGGCATATATACCTTCATAATATTATGCAATCCCTGTGTCTGCATAAAAGATCTGTCCGGGCGGTTTACCGTCGGACGGGTCAAAAGGCCCAACACACAACCTGGTAGACAACCAAGGTTGTAAAAAAATAGCAAAAACAAATCATACCTGTGATATGAAATTATGCTCTTGGTTTACCAACTTATTTGTAGTAAGGGTGAATAGCCAGCTTGCACCATGTAGTGCCGGTATGTATGATGTAAAACCGGGTTGTGAAGAACACCGTATGATTATACTGGCGACAGGTAGTCAAAGCCAGACAGGATTGAAAGATGCCGGTTCACCATTGATTATATGCTTGAACAGATGATAACTGTAAGCCACACCAGGTTAAAAAACACCGGGTTGAGATGAAGACATATCGCCTGGCCGGATCAAGAGATGCCGGTTTAACTTAAAAGGTGACCAAATAAGGATACAACTTGCAAAAAACAAAGCAAATAAAAACTTGTAGTCGAGGCTTTTCGAGGGCTGCCAGGCCCAAATTCGAGGCTTTTCATGGGCTGTCAGGCCGCTGAGTTAAAGCATTTGAGAAAGCCTTTTAAGATGGGCCTCCAACTAACCAATCGTCGTTTTAACTTTGACAAGTTCAGGGTCTCAATGAGAGTAACTGTCAAACGTTCGACAGGTCATGCCAGGATTACCTAGATAGGAGTGGCTTACTTGATGAAGGCAGGTTAACCCGGGTTTTTAGGTGAATACACCAGGCTTCCGAGCCGTGGGTCGATACCCGGTTACAAGGGTCCTTTCAAACTCTTTGTTACTTTACACAAAGAGCCCCCAAGTAACTTTGTGAGCTGTGCTCAATGGGTGCCTATGTTTGAGTCGTGCTAGTAGCAACAGATCTCTCTTTGGCCCCTTGGGTGTGAAGCTCCCAAGCTGTATGATGGCATAATAGTCGGTTTAATGGACAAGATGAGTCATCGCTTTGAAAGCAGAAGCCCCCTTGTAACCAAGAAATATTGGAAGAACGGTAGAGGCCCTGCTTGTAGCAAGGATGCCGGTTTATTATATTGATCATAATATATACATTGTCATTATATGTACATAAGAAGAGCCTATAACTCAGGTGTAGTAAGACCGAAGGATAGCTACGTTCCACGGCCACCGGGTCTCCTCCTCAGAAGTGTGTGAGTCTTCTCGAACGTCAATGAGGTAGTATGATCCGTTGTGCAGATTCTTGCTGACCACAAAGGGCCCTTCCCAAGGTGGGGATAACTTGTGCATGTTGGTCTGATCCTGGATGAGCTAGAGCACTAAATCGCCTTCTTGAAAGGTTCTTGTCTTAACCCGGCGGCTGTGATAACGCCGCAGGTCTTGCTGGTAAACCGCCGAATGAGCCAAAGCCATATCCCGCTTCTCATCTAACAGGTCCAGTGCTTCTTGACGTGCTTGCTCATTGTCCGCTTCAACATAATTTGCAACCCAAGGCGAGTCATGACGAATATCACTGGGAAGTACCGCCTCTGCTCCGTAAACCATGAAGAAAGGCATATAACCTGTAGATCAGTTTGGGGTGGTGTTTATGCTCCATAACACAGATGGTAGTTCTTCCACCCAGCAACCCGGCGTCCGCTTCAAAGGGACCATAAGCCAGGGCTTGATACCCTTTAAAATTTCCTGATTAGCTCGCTTAGCTTGACCATTGGATTGGGGATGAGCCACAGACGCTACATCAAGCCGGATGTGCTCTCGTTGACAGAAATCCTCCATCTCGCCTTTAGAGAGGTTCGTGCCATTATCTGTGATAATGTTATGTGGAAAACCGAAACGAAAGATCACCTTTTTTGAATGAACTGCCGTGGCTGTCACACTTGCTTACTGGCTCCGCTTCAACCCATTTAGTGAACTTGTCAACCGCCACCAACAGGTGGGTCTTCTTATCCTTTGATCACTTGAAAGGCCCTACCATGTCAAGTCCCAAAGTTGCAAACGGCTAGGTGATAGGAATCATCCATAGCTCCTGAGCCGGAACGTGAGCTCGCCTTGAGAATTTCTGACAGCCGTCACACCGTCTGACCAAGTCCTCAGCATCAGTATGAGCTGTCAACCAATAAAACCATGACGAAAAGCTTTAGCAACCAAGGATTTTGAACCGGCGTGATGACCAGTCTCCTTCGTGGATCTCACGTAAAATGTCACGGCCTTCTTCAGGAGAAACACAGTGCTGGAACACACCAGAAACACTACAGTGGTGTAACTCGCCGTTGTGAACAACCATGGACTTGGACCACCAGACGATCTGTCTGGCCAAAATTTCATCATCTAGTAACTCGCCCCGGTTCATATATGCCAAGTATGGAACGTCCATCCGGAATGTATGTAAAGCGGCCACCAACTGTGCCTCCGGATCAGGAATAGCGAGGTCCTCCTCTGTGGGCATTGAACCGACGGGTTATGCAAAAATCCAAAAGGTATTGGGCGGCACTGGTTTACGCTGAGATCCTAGCCGAATTAAAGCATCAGCTGCCTTGTTTTGCGCCGATCAATGTGCTCCACTGATATCCCTTGAAGTGACCAGCCACAATATCCCACCTCTCTCGTAAGTCGCCATGAGTGGATCCTTGGAATCCCAAGTACCTGAAACTTGCTGGTGCTACCAAGTCTGAGTCTCCAAAGTATCGTACGCGGCTTAAAGTTCATCTCCTTAGCACTCGAAGACCATGGAGTAAAGCTTCATACTCAGCTGCATTGTTAGTACAGGGAACATTAACGAAGAACATAATGAATTTTATCACCTCGAGGGGAAGTAAGGACAACTCCAGCCCCCGAGCCTCCAACTGCCTGGACCGTCAAAGTGAATAATCCAGTATGTACTATCCGGTTTGTCTTCTGGTCCTGCAACTCGGTCCAGTCATTGATGAAATCCACAAGGGCTTGGGATTTGATGGCTTTGCGAGGCATATATTTCAAACCGTGTGGCCCAAGCTCAATAGCCCACTTAGCAACCCGGCCAGTTGCCTCCTTGTTCTGGATTATATCCCCCAAGGGAGCAGAACTGACCACTGTGATGGGATGACCTTGAAAGTACTTAAGCTTTCGACTTGCCATAAACACCCCATACACCAGCTTCTGCCAATGTGGATACCTTTGCTTTGACTCAATGAGCACTTCGCTGATATAGTAAACCGGCCTATGAACCGGGTACTCCTTCCCATCCTCCTTGCACTCCACCACAATGGCAACACTGACAGCCCGGGCATTAGCAGCCACATACAACAGTAGTGGCTCCTTATCAACGGGAGCAGCAAGAACTGGCGGTTCAACTAACTGTCACTTCAAGTCCTCAAACGCCGCATCAGCTGCATCACTCCAAACAAAATGATCGGTTTTCTTCAACATCTGATACATAGGAATTGCCTTCTCTCCCAAACGGCTGATAAACCGGCTCAAAGCCGCAATACGACCTGCCAGTCGCTGAACATCATTGATACACACCGGTTTAGCCAAGGATGTAATTGCTTTGATCTTTTCCGGATTAGCCTCAATGCCTCTGTTAGACACCAGAAAGCCTAAGAGCTTGCCTACCGGAACACCAAAAACACATTTAGCCAGATTGAGCATCATTTTATAGACTCTCAGATTATCAAAGGTTTCTTGCAAATCAGATATGAGTGTCTCTGCTTTCCTGGACTTGACCACAATATCATCCACATAAGCATGAACATTGCGCCCAATCTGAGTATGAAGACAATTCTGCACGCAACATTGATAAGTTGCCTGGGCACTCTTGAACCCAAAGTGCATGGATACATAGCAGAAGGCTCCAAAGGGAGTAATGAAAGATGTCTTCTCCTGGTCCTTAACCGCCATCTTGATCTGATGATAACCAGAATAAGCATCCAGAAAACTCAAACGCTCACAACCCGCCGTAGCATCAATGATTTGATCAATACGAGGGAGGGCGAAGGGATCAGCTGGGCAAGCTTTATTCAAATCTGTGTAATCCACACACATACGCCAAGTGCCGTTTTTCTTAAGCACCAGCACCAGATTAGCCAACCACTCTGGGTGAAACACTTCCACGATAAACCCTGCTGCCAGGAGACGGGCTACCTCTTCTCCGATGGCCTTGCGTCGTTCCTCATTGAAGCGGCGAAGGAACTATTTTACCGGTTTAAACTTGGGATCAATATTGAGAGTGTGCTCAGCGAGTTCCCTCGGTACACCTGGCATGTCAGAAGGCTTCCATGCAAAAATGTCCCGGTTCTCACGGATGAACTCGATGATCGCGCTTTCCTATTTCGGATCCAAATTTGTGCTGATACTAAACTGCTTGGATGAATCGCTAGGAACGAAATCAACAAGTTTAGTTTCATCAGCCGGTTTGAACTTCAGGGTCGGATCATGTTCTGTAGAAGGCTTCTTCAAGGAGGTCATGTCTGCCGGATCAACATTGTCTTTATAGAACTTTAACTCCTCCATGGCACAAACCGATTCAGCATATGCCGCATCTCCTTCCTCACACTCCAGAGCAATCTTACGGCTACCATGAACCGTAATGGTCCCTTTGTGACCTGGCATCTTGAGCTGCAGATAAACATAACACGGGCTTGCCATGAACTTAGCATAAACCGGCCGTCCAAATAAAGCATGGTACGGACTTCTGATTTTGACCACTTCAAAGGTCAGTGTCTCGACCCTTGAGTCATGATCATCTCCAAAAAACACCTCCAGAGCTATCTTACCAACTGGGTAAGCCGATTTGCCAAGCACCACTCCGTGAAAAACGGTGTTTGACGGTCTAAGATTCTTATCTGTCAACCCCATACGCTGGAAGGTTTCATAGTACAAGATATTGATACTGCTCCCTTCGTCCATGAGTACCTTGGTGAACTTATATCCTCCCACCTGAGGGGCAACCACCAAAGCCAGGTGATCCGGATTGTCAACCCGGGGCGGGTGATCCTCCTTGCTCCAGACAATAGGCTGTTCAGACCAGCGTAGATAACGGGGCACCGCCGGTTCAACAGAGTTCACTGCCCTTTTATGGAGCTTCTGATCGCGTTTGCACAAGCTAGTAGTGAAGACATGATACTGTCCGCCGTTTAACTGCTTTGGGTTTCTCTGATAACCCGACTGCTGTTGATTCCCCTGATTACCCTGTTGATGGTTACCACCTTGGTTGTTCTGACTGCCCTGATTATTCTGAAACCCTGAGCTTGAACCGCCACCACCGTAACCCGGCCCATGGAATCCTGGACAGGAACCACCAGACGGACCCTGATCATACCGGAAAAGATTAGAATTTTTGAAGTCCCTCATGATGTGGCAATCCTTCCAAAGGTGTGTGGCCGGAGCCTCCTTTGTCCTGTGCTTCGGGCAGGGCTGGTTTAACAGGCGTTCCAGATTCATTTCTCCACCTCGCTGGGGCGGTTTACCCCTACGACGCTGCATATTACCCTGCACGTTGGTGTTAGCCACAAAATCGGAATTATCTGCTTTACGCTTACCACTGTTTCCCTGGTTCGCCTGATTATGCTGTCCTTTTGAACTGGCATTCTTCTTTCCCTTCTCCTGTTTCTCTTCATCAGAATCAGGGTCCTTGGTGTTATCAGAATCAAGATACTTAACCAGAGCCGCCATAAGTGTTCCCATATCATTGCAGTGGCGCTTGAGTCGTCCCAACTTCATTTTCAATGACTTAAACTGGCAATTATGCTCGAATGTTATGATCGCCGTGTCAGCATTGATACGGTCCGACGAATGCAAAACTTCCGAAACCTGGCGCACCCAATGAGTCGTTGACTCGTTCTCTCCTTGGACACATGCATCTAAATCCACAATGGACATAGGTTGTTTGCACATATCTTTGAAGTTTGCTATGAACTTGGCCTTCAATTGGTCCCATGATCCGATGGAGTTGGCGAGCAAGCTTTTTAACCAAGTGCGGGCCATTCCTTCCAACATCATGGTGAAGTATTTTGCACATGCCGCTTCATCTACATCCAGCATCTCCATTGCCATCTCATAACTTTCAACCCACGCCTCGGGGGGCTGATCAGCGGTGTAATTAGGCACCTTGCGTGGCCCTTTGAAATCCTTGGGCAGCCGCACATTACGGAGAGTCGGGATGAGACACAGCACTCCCCAAGAGCTGAAGGCAAGCCCTGTCGCTCGCTCTATTGACGCTGTTGGCTGAACTGGGGCGGGTTGATGATGACCCGCGTACTATGCCGCTAAAGAGGCCTCCCTTCGCGCTCTTCCATTATCCACTACCTCCTGAGCATTCCGACCACCGTTCGCCGGATTAGCACCTCGAGGCGCATCTCGACGCCGCGCACTACTTGACACGGCCGGCTCGTCCATGTGCCTGCTATAACTCTTGCTCGGACGGGGGGTTGAATGTATTCTGTCTCGGCTATACGAATAAGCCTGTTGCTGAACAACGGCAGTTTGAAGAAGATCCCTGGCTCGTCGAGTCTCGATCGCTGCTAAGGAATCACCCTCCATCGGAATAGCCGCCAAACGTGACACTGCTGCAATCATGTTGTCCAAAGGACTGGAAAAGTGACCCGACGGTGTTGTGACATACTATGGCGGGTTGTCCGTCCGTCGAGGCGGGTCCATCGCCCGTGGCTGATCCGGCGCCTCAGTCTGGTTTACTCCTGCCGGATTGCTAGGCCCAGCTCCTGGTGTGTTGAAGAGATTCAGACCCTCGTAAATATGCGGCAGTCGAGACCGGTACTTCCTTCTCATAACCTCGTTTGATGCGTTCTGATCCAACGTAAGCCGGTAATTCTGCGCTTGGATTTCCTGTGATTGGGCATCTAAAGCGGTCCGTTCTTCATCCATCCTGGCCTCCTCAGCCGCCAAGTCCGCCTTGGCCTGAACTATCTGATCCTTTAACTTTGCAACATCTGCATTGTGCTGAACCTGAGTCTTCGGAGTTACCGATGTGGTCAACAGTGCCGTCCAACCGTCCAGTAAACCGGCAAGAACTTGAGCCGGCCGGCGCACCGGGCCTCCTGCCGCGGCTACCGATCCGGAGACCATTGCTGCTGTAGATGAAGATTGCACGGTGGGCTGCGTACCAGCCATTAAGATCGCGACCCGGTTTGGCGGTTCAATGGGATCCAGAATAGTGTCGCCATCGGAGTATCCCTCGAAATGGCCATCGTGCAATTGGTATAGCGACTCGGTTTCGCCAGTGGACGATTCACCATCTGAGTAGACGGCCGTCTCACCGTCGGACACCGGTTCAGATTTCATGCCATGGATGAATCCTACGAACGCACGTTTCATGGCAGGCTGAACCCGGGCAGGACTTGCACGCTGAACCATCTTGACGAGGTCGATGGAGATGTCCGGCTCAGGGCCTGGTTCGCCGATCTTGCTGATGAAAACATGAATTCCGCCAAAGGGGACCCGGTACCCGTACTCGATTGAGCCGGCCTCGGGGCCCGAGCCTGCATCATCGATGTAGAGCTTGCCGCGACGACTCTTGGTCATCCGGCCGACCACGTACCCCTTGAGTCCTTCAAAGCTGCCCTTCAAGAACTCGAAACCATCGTGCGATAGTCCCACGGTGGGCGCCAACTGTCGTGGAAATATCACGTCAGATGTCCTAGCAGAAGGACTTAGTCGTGGGGCCATCGCAATGAGGTTAGCCTGAAAGGGTTAAAACGGACAAGGGACACGAGAGTTATACTAGTTTGGCCCCTTCGATGAAGGTAAAAGCCTACATCTAGTTTGTGATGGGATTATTGGGATTTCGATGACCAGGGAGCAAACACGCTAGCCTGGGTCTCGTGTTGTTGTCTGTTGTCCTTGAACCGCCAGGTCGTCCCTTTATATACACAGGTTGACGCCCGGCCGGTTTACCGAGTTCCGAGGCCGACTCATACAAGTGTTCGGCTCGGTCTCTTCCTTTCCCTAACTTACAATACAAGTATACAACTATGGCGGTTTACCGCTATGGGCCCTAATCCGCCTCTGGGCTTGGGCCTCTAAGCTTCATCAGTAAAGCGCCATCTTCTTATCTTCACGGTCTTCGGTACGGTTGAGCGTGAACTGGCCCCTCCTAGGCGGTTTATACTCAGTAGTTATATCCTCAACACACACAGTCGTCTTCTCTTTATAATTGTACCACTAACTTTCTCTCGTGCATGCATGCACACACACTACCAGTCGGCATTATCCATCGCACACATGCAACCTTTTTCTTCAGGTCGGTCTCCCATGAAGTCACACACACACACACATCCCCCTCTCCATCATATCGGGCATTCTTTATCTCTGACGTGCATGCGCAACAATCAATGTTCCTTTATGTGTGTGTGTGTGTGTGTGTATAGCTAGGTCTTTCATAGTTTTTCACACCACCATCGAGGTGCTTGCTCTTACTTAGCAGTGTGATATGTGGTTGCATGTTGCATATGGTGTCTACCTTGTAATGCTTCTAATTAGAGTAAATTGCATCTGCTTAGTTAACACATTATACCTGTGAATATGACACGCCTTCCTGTTTTTGGTACATACTAAGTCTTTCTATTAACCATGTTCTTACATCAAACTACTTTTCTTGTGTATCCCTCATCAATGCTCCTAATTTGTTAAATTGCATCTCCTTAGCTTACACATTATACATGTGAATATGACACGCCTTCCTATTTTTGGTACATACTACATCTGCCTATCACACCATGTTCTTACATCAAACTACTGTTCTTGTGTATCCTGCGTCTATCGCTTATGATGAGACAGTCACGCGTGTGGGTTAATATGAGACGTAATACTCTTATAAAGAATGCAATTTCATCCTCTCCACATGATTCTCAAGAAACATCAAGCCTAAATGAAGATATTGAACGTTGCTCTATACCTGAAGACCGCACTTCCACTACACCACCATCACAGGTGCTTGCTCCAACTTCGCAGTGTGATATGTGGTTGCATGTTGCATACGGTGTCTAGCTTGTAATGCTTCTAATTAGGGTAAATTGCATCTGATTAGTTTACACACTATACCTGTGAATATGACACGCCTTCCTATTTTTGGTACACACTACATCTATGTGTTAACCTTGTTCTTACATGAAACTACCTCTCTTCTGTATCCTGCATCAATCACTTACGATGAGTCACCTTTATTCGTTGCATATTGCATATTATTTATAGCCTGTTGCCATGTATTGCTTTTAATTTGGTCAAATACATTTGTTAGGGCACCCTTTTAATTTGGCAGAGTGATATTGGTTTCATCTTTCATATGGTTTCTAGCTTGCATCGATTCTAACAAGTTCAAACACCTTGTGCTTAGTTTACACTTTATACATCATACATGTCAATATGTCACGCCGTCCTATTTTTCATACATATTCCATCCTCCTATCATGCGGCTGCCTTACATGAAAGTAGTGTTCGTCAATATCATGCATCAATAAGTTCTGAAGAGCAAATTTTATTCCTTTTTCTTGTGGGTTTGACTTGACAAGGCAAAATCAAGAAAGAGGAAGGAAACGAGTAAGGAAGGCGATGATGGTGGTCCTCTGCAGCAACGTAAACGGAGCATCTGTACCGATTCTCCTTGTACTGATAGTGCATTACAAGGTCTAAGTCTCCGCTCCCCTACTCCACCATCCAAGGTGCTTTCTCTAACTTGGCAGTGTGATATCTGGTTGCATGTTTCATATGGTGTGTAGCTCATATTGCTCCTAATTAGTGTAAACCGCATGTGCTTAGCTTACACATGATACATGTGAATATGACACGCTTTCCTGTTTTTGGTACATACTATATCTGTCTATCACACCATGTTCTTACATGAAACTACTCTTCTTGTGTATCCTGCATCAGTCACTTATGATCGGACACCTTTAAGTTGGCAGTGTGATATTGGTTTGCGTCTTGAATATGATTTGTAGCATGTATTGCTTCTAGTTTGATGAACGCCACCTATGACGAGACAGTTTTAACTTGGCAGAGTGATATTGATTGCACCTTCCATATGGTGTCTTGCAGTGTTTCTAATTTGTTGAAGTGCCTTCTGCTTAGTTACCACATCATAGGTGTGAATATGTCAAGCCGTCCATTTTTTCATACATATTCCATCCTCGTATCATGACTTTGCCTTTCATCAGAGTAGTGTTCGTCATTATCATGCATGAATGAGTTCGAAAGAGTGAATGATATTCCTTTTTCTTGTCGGTATGACCTCACAATGCAAAATCAATAAAGCTGAAGGAAATTGGCAAGGCATTGGATGATGGTGGTCCTTCCGAGCAATTGAAACGGAGGTTCTCTACAGATTCTACTCCGCCATCCTCTGAACAAGATTCGCAAGACAATGCAAGGCTAGACAGACAATGTAGCTGTGTAGATGATGACCACATCTCCCCTACTCCACCATCACAGGTGCTTGCTCTAACTTGGCACTATTATATGTGGTTGCATGTTGCGTATGATGTCTAGCTTGTATTGCTTCTAACTTAGTTGAATGGCATCTGCTAACTTTACACGTAATGCCTGTGAATATGACATGTTTCCTGTTTCTACATCAGACTACTATTCTTGCATATCCCGCATTAGTCACTTATGATAAGGCACCTTTAAGTCGCCACTGTGATATTGGTTGTGTCTTTCATATGATTTCTAGCATGTACTGCTTCTAATTTGTTGAAACGCCATACAGTTTGAACTTGGCAGAGTGATATTGGTTGCATCTTTCATATGGTGTCTAGCTTCCAGTGCTTCTAGTTTGTTGAAATGCCTTCTGCTTAGTTACCACATCATAGGTGTGAATATGTCACACCATCCTGTTTTTCATACATATTCCATCCTTGCATCATGTGTTTGCCTTTCATTCGAGTAGTGTTCGTCAGTATCATGCATGAATGAGTTCTGAAGAGCGAATTTTATTCGTTTTTCATATCGGTTTGACTTCACAATGCAAAATCATTACAGCCGAAGGAAATTAGTCTGGCAGTGGATGATAGTGGTCCTTCAGAGCAACTCAAATAGGGGGTCTCTACAGATTCTACTCCGCCATCCTCCCAACAAGATTCGCAAGACAACACAAGGCTGGACAGTCAACGTAGTTGTGTAGATGATGAGCACATCTCCCCTACTCCACCATCATAGGTGCTTGCTCTAACTTGACACTATTATATGTGGTTGCATGTTGCGTATGATGTCTAGCTTGTATTGCTTCTAACTTGAATTGCATCTGCTTACTTTACACATAATGCCTGTGAATATGACACGTGTTCCTGTTTCTAGAACATACGTGTACATGATGAGCACATCTCCCCTACTCCACCATCACAGGTGCTTGCTCTTACTTGGAACTGTTATACATGGTTGCATTTTCCGTATGATGTCTAGTTTGTATTGCTTCTGATTATGTAGAATTCATCTGCGTAGCTTACAACTTATACCTGCAATGATCACTTACCCATAAGACACATTTAACTTGGGACTGTGATGTAGGTTGCATCTTGCATTGTCTTCTAGCTTGTACTGCTTCTAATTTCTTGAAATGGCACTTACGACGAGACACTTTTTACCTGATAGAGTGATATTGGTTGCATGTTCATATGGTGCCTAGCTTTCATTTCTTCTAATTTTGTTGAAATGCCTTCCGCTTACTGTTTTTTCATACATACTTGTGAATATGAAACACTGTCTTTTTTTGTATATATTCCATCGTCCTATCCTGCACTTGCCTTACATCAAAGTAGTGTTCGTCCGTATCATGCATCAACCAGTTATGCAGAATTAATTTTATTCATCTTCTTGTGGTTTTGACTTCATAAGGCAATATCAGAAAATAGGAAGGAAAAGAGTAAGTTAGGGGATGTTGGTGGTACTCTGCACCGACGCAAACAGAGACTCTCTAGATTTGCCACTGCTACTGCTAATGAAGTTGAAGTCCCAAGTCTACATGATGAGTTCATCTCCCGTACTCCACCATCGCAGGTGCTTGCTCTAAGTTGACAGTGTGATAATTGGTTTCATGTTGCATATGTTGTCTAGCCTGTATTTCTTCTATTTTGATTAAATTGCACCTGCTAAGTTTATACGTTATACATGTGCATATGACATGGCTTTCTGTGTCTAGAATAGACTGCATCTATCTATCATACCATGTTCTTACATCAAAGTACTGCTGTTGTGTATCCCGCATCAGTAACTCATGATTGGACGCTTTTAACATGGCAGTTTGATAGTGGTTGCATCTTGCATTAATTTCTATGTTGTACTGCTTATAATTTTTCGAATTGCCACTTATGACAAGACACTTTTAACTTCGCAGCGTAATATTGGTTGCATCTTTCATATGGTGTCTAGCTTGCATTACTTCTATTTTCTTGAAAATCCTTCTGCTTAGTTTGCACATCGTAGCTGTGAATATGTCATGCGGTCCTGTTTTTCTTACATATTCCATCCTCATACGGTTGTCTTACATCAAAGTATTGCTTGTCTATATCATGCATCAATGAGTTCTGAAGAGTGATTTTATTCTTTTGTGTTGTGGGTACAGCTTAACATGGCAAAGTCAAAAAAGAGCAAGGAAAATAATATAGTAGGGAGTGCTGTTACTCGTCGGGTGAAACGGAAAAGGTTCTGCCGTCGAGATTCTGCTGGTACTTATAGTGCAATAGAAGGTCCCAGTCCACCGGCTAAATCTACAAACACAGTATCACCTGCTCCACTAGCTACAGCATCCGCTTCAACTATACCAGCATCTCAACCAGTTACTCGTTCGTTTGCTCCAGAACTGGCCAGTTCCCAAGCTGCCTTCACACCTAACACTACTTCCGAAGCACTGCTGACACAACAGGACTTGGCAAGATCAGATGAACCTCATGAGGATCAACACCAAGATGGTACCTGACCGAGTCAAGTTGCAGTTGCATGCTCCTTTATATGTACTCTCACAGTTTGATGTACACTAACACTTTCCATATTTGTTGTTGAACTAGCACCACAGCGCAAGCGGAAACAGACATCAGGGATAATGCTTGACAGATTAACAAAATCTAAAGGAGGAAGAATGGAGATCCATTTTGAGGCAGGTTTAAAAAGGCCACGTGATGCTACAGAGTCAGCCAAGTTAGTATCAGAGGCAGCCGTTGCCGTTAGGTGTCATGCACGTATCCTCCCAATGTGGATCCAGTACAGGAATGAGAAAGACAATACCTAGTTTAACACCTTCCTTGACCATTTATCCGTAAGTAATGTTATTCATCGCAATTAGTAATATTGTCTTGCTATGTCCCATACTTTCTAGCTTCCTCCTAATAAGACTCACATTCTTTTTTCAACAGATGAGGTTCAAGTTGGATTCGAAAGATGATGCAACTAAACAAGCATGCACTCATGTTTTTCAGTCTGCTCTACGACAGTATCGGTACCACCTTAGAAAATCTCACTTTGAAGGCAAGGCTAACAATGAAATCGCCCAAACATCTCCGGTGGAATATATTACAGATGAAGACTGGACAGCCCTTGTTAAACACTGGTCTGATCCAAAGTATTAGGTAGGCTATATGTATTTGATCAGACCACATATTGAACTTGTATTTATGTATGTGCCTTACAAGTGTATCTTCTTCTAGGCTAACTGTTTGAAGAACAAAACCAACCGTTCTAAAGTGAAATTCCAACAGACAATAGTATCTCCTAGCTATATTGCACACTGCGAGGCTCTTGTAAATAGCTGCTACTTCC
This sequence comes from Triticum aestivum, assembly GCF_018294505.1. NCBI lineage: Eukaryota > Viridiplantae > Streptophyta > Magnoliopsida > Poales > Poaceae > Triticum > Triticum aestivum. The sequence goes on along the minus strand of NC_057810.1, from coordinate 460,675,182 downwards.
TTCTTCTTTTTGTGCCATATTATCGTATCTATATTGACTTGTTCCAAATACAGAGGAAAGCCCGTGCGGACCAAAAAGAACCTGAACCGAATGCAGTGCAAATCTTCAAGGATTGCCACACCAGCAAGATGAAGGGCATGAGCACACCAGTTCAAGCCGCTGTTGTAAGTCCTTACTCCTCCTGCCTTGAACTGATTGGTACTTTGATGTGTTCATTTAACTACTTGGTTTGCAACCAATGTCAGTTACTCTGTTCAATTTTATACACAGTTGTCTTAATGTATCATTTCACCTTACATGGTTTAAAAGAGATGAAGGATATTCTTTTGGACTTGATCTGTAATCTAGTTTTTATGTTCACGTGCGCACACAATGATAAAATAGCCTATTTGTTTTATATCTATTTGCCCATGATATGAATGATGTCATACTATGTTCATCCTACTTTAAACCATGTCTCTTTATCCTTAGATGTCAATGAATGTGAGGAAATAGACAATACAGTAGGCATGCTACATGGACATATGTTCTGAAAGTGATGTTATTATGTAGTTGGCACTACAATACAAGCTAATGTATTACAGTAGTTCACCAAAATAAGTTATGTATAAACATTTAACCTACTTTGTTTGTTTTTATCTCATTAGTAACTTATCTGGTACACTAATCTACAAGTTCAAACTTTCAGGAAGCTATGGAACAAATGATTGAGCATCCACAACCACGTGAAGGTGACGAGGCTACTACAGGCACAATGTCACCTCTTGCTACAGTGCGTCAGTATCTCTCCACTAACAGTGCAAAAAGCACCTTCCTGCGTAATTCTGGGTTGGTTGTCAAGGTAACCTCGTCCAAATCGCCTACTGAACAAAATCTTCCTGCTAGACAGAGTGATATATCTGTGCTCCAGACACAAGTCCAATCCCTAATGGACGTTGTTTCGGAAACAAGAATAGTGGTTGAGAAATGTCGTCAAGATATGAATGGTTTTGAAACCAGACTATCAGACATTTGCTTCGTTGTTCAAGGGCAATGGCGGAAAAAAGGTGGAGATTGTGCTGCTCCATCAGATTCTACAGCCTGAAACATTAGCACTCAGGTCAAATGATCTGTGCTTCTATACATCTGATGGTGCTTTTATCTGGAAGGACTGTAAACTTTATGTCAACAGGCCTTTTGTTGTATGGTTGGAATTTATTTTGTTGTGATACAACATTTATGATGCTGCCCCAGGCCGCAGTAATTACGATGCTATTTTTGTATAGTGTAGGTTTATCTTAGTAATGTACTCTGCCGAAAGCTTCGCAGGAGCCCAACATGCCAACATTCGTCGGGCCCATTCCAATTGGGCTAAAAACGATTACGGGCCGAAATTGACATGTAGCCCACTAAAAATATCTAGGCTTAAATCAGCATAAGCTTTCATATTTTTCTGGTAGGCATGTGCCCATAGTGGGCCTTTAACAGGCCTAAACATAATTTGGGCCCTCAGTAAAAATAGGCCGTTTAGAGGTGTAAATATCTCGAGCCCATAAAAAACATGGGCCTTTAATAGACCAAAAGTGAGATTGGGCCCTGATTGTGCCAAATAACCCACTGAACTTAGCAGGCCGAAATGGTGGCCCATTTACGACGTGGATCTTTGACAGGCTGAAATTCGGACGAGCCGTAAATGCGCCGACCTAATACACAGGCCTTTAACAGGCCGGAACTTCGGTCAGGCTAGATTATCGTCATTTTTATATGGGCCGTTAATGGGGCCGATATGACGTTGTGCCACATATGGCCCATGGTTTACGTCCGGCGTTAACAGGCCGAAAATGACAACAGGCCGAAAGTGGCCCAAATCTATAGTGGGCCTCTAATAGGCCGAATGTCAGACATGGCCGAATATGACCCAAATCCTTCACGGTCGTTTATGGGCCAAAAGTTTTGATGGCCTGTAAATGGGCCCAAATGAAGCCGGACCTTTAACAGGCCGGAAATACACTGGACCGTGATTCGGCCCAATTACTTAGCGGACTGTTAATGGGCCAGAAGTGACCATGGGCCGCGTTCATGGCAAGTTTAGGACAGGCCGTTGACGGGCCGATTTGACAGAGAATGTTGGGCCTTTAGCTGGGCCGACCCATTATGGTCTGCAGAATCTTGTGGGCCTTTAGCTGGGCCGGCCCATTGTGGTCCGCAAAATCTTGTGGGCCTTTAGCTGGGCCGGCCCATTATGGTCTACAAAATTGTGTGGGCCTTTAGCTGGGCCGGCCCATTATGGTCCGCTAAATTTCATGGGGCTTTAGCTGGGCCGGCCCATTATGGTTCGCTAAATCTTATGGGCCTTCGGTTGGGCCGGCCCATTTAAACTTTGTGGGCAACTTTTGGGCCGGTCCATGTGTCAACATATCATAGGCCCATCTCGACCGTTGGATGAGTGACACCTGTGCCAACGCGGTGCTGACGTGTGGATCCGTCAGCCAATGAGAATTTTACACGTGGAAAATCGGCATTGGTCATGGCTGTTAACGGGTTATCGGATCCAAAATCCGACCCGATAGCTTAACAATGTTCCGTTACGGTGGATGCCACGTGTCGGTCACCCTTGACGAAAGCACTTTTGTGACGCGCGATTTATCGTCATGGAAGTGGACACTTCCGTGATGATAATTTTGGTAATGTCATGGAACACTTCTACGACATCACAGGTATGACTATCTTGATTCTGTCATAAAATCTTCATGGATGTACATGCATGACAGAAAACGCGACCTACTGTGACAAACACGTATCATCACGGAAGTGTATTTTTTTTGTAGTGCATCCTTTCACTATCGCAGAAGAATGGGTGTAGATGATGTCGAACTCATCCTGGTGGTGGTTCTAACCTTGTACTCACCACCGATCATGGAGATTTGGGACGCCATGGATTTGGGAGGAGGGTTAGGATTAGTGGAACTTCCGTAATGTGAAAGGACGGGACGACTAGGAGCGAATTGCCGTAATGTTAAAGGACGTCCGGGGACGAGTAGGAGTGAACTGCCAACGTTTTTTCGATTGTAAAAATGCTGAGTGGGGCGTGCGAACGGCAGGGTAGTAGCTTGCCTGGTGGATAAATGGATTCATGCATAGTACTATGGGGGCCCAATTAGATGTGATGTCTACTCGACGCCCAATTAAATGGCTTTCGATGTCATGTCAAGCGTCGGGAAAATTACAGGTGATATGAAGCTTTCCATTCTCCCATGATACGGGCTTCTAAGAGCCCTTGGATCTGAGATCGAACGGTTGCATGGCGTGATTCTAGACCTATGGGTGAATATCCTATCCTGGAGGGTTATTCTGCAAATTTCAGCAACTTAGCATGCGACCGTCTGATCTCAGATCCAAGGGCTGCCAGCAGCCCGTATCATGGTCGTGCCTACCATGACCGTCGCCTCACTCGCGCGGTCGCACCCTTGGAGATTTAACATGGTGCCTTAGGCTATCTGATGTTGGCATGTCATACATAGTCATCACTTAGTCACTCATACTACAACAAGGTTAGCTATAAGGTTGGCTATAAGAGTTTTTTTTACTTCTCTCTATCTCTTTCTTTGTAGTATTTATTGCATTTGCCAAGGAGTGACCTCTTCCAATGAAATGGTGCTTAGATGAGGTGCTAAGGGCATTAAATGGCTTATCAATCAAGTCCCCAATGCATAGGTGCTTAGTTTTTTGTTTCTAAGTTTGCTTCATTTAATTAGTTGTAGACTCAAAATTGTCTTTTCACCTAGGTACACGCGCTTAGCACCGTTTCTTCCTTGGGTCACCAAATTAGTCTCTCTCTTCTTAATTAACTTGCCACATCAGACTTTATGCCTATGTGGAAAGCTTAGCACCTGTAGGAGCAAGTAAGTACAATAGTGGTTATAAGCCACTTTACATGGCATTTTTGCATATGTGGAGGAAAGAGGCAAGGAAAAAGTGGAGAAGTGGGCTCTCATGCAAGAGCCAGCCTCTACGTGGTGGAGCATTGGGAGACACACCTATATGGAGGTGGTCAGGAATCGGGAGACTCACACCGGTCGTAGCGCCGCAGTTAAAATGATAATGGCAAGTCAAATCATGAGGCCCCACCTGTCCAGTAGTAACTCGCTATCAAATCACATAGCCCTACGTTTGCAGCAGCCTACTCCCTCATCTTCTCGCATCTCTGTCAAACCGACTAGGCAGAACTGCCCCGCCTGCAGCGTAGGAAAAGCCCCGCCCTCGACTTTTAAATAGTACCGTATACTAATTTTGTATTCGTGGATTGCGCCATGGGGCAAAGCCTTAAGAAAACGGCGGTACACATGTACGAAGTATACAGCACGCCTGTCGCGTTCGCGTCGCACCCCAGACGGTCGGTCGGTCTGGCACGCTGCTCTCTGAATGGAATGTGCATCATATTGCGTTTGCACACACATGTGGGACCGCAATTGAGAACCGACCATAGGCACACTCCCCGGCCCCGCATGTCGGGTGAGTTAATAGAAGAGAGAGACGAGCGATAGTACTAGAGAAGTGTTGTACTACGTTGGTGCCTGGACGATCCCTGCAAGACACGGAAGATCAGTTCGTCCATGCATGTGACGAGACTCCACCAGACACGCATGGATTGGCTATTGTCTACATGTCGTGCAGGCTGTGTTGTACAGGGTTATAGTTCTGGTGAGAAATCTAAAAAAAGGTTTCTTGTCATTCCGCAAAATTAGGTGTCATGTGCTTCGGATCACTGCGAGGGTTAAACAGCGACAACTGAGTTGGGCTAGTCATTGGGGGCACATGCACGAAGACTACTCGGTTTCCATCTAGGTCAAGCCGGCAATGTTAATTAGGACATCTATCGACGGACCCCTTTTCTACGAGTTTATCTTTAATTTGAGCTTTGGTCCTCGTCTAGTTTGTCCGTCGGGATTCATGTTGTCTCCTTTGGGCAGTGAGGTTATGATTTCTTGTCATGTGGCATTTTTTCGTGTTATATGTTATAATCCGGTTCTTCAGATCAAAATGACGACAACTGCGCCTCCGGGGCACGTGCATGAAGACTTCTCGACAGTCATTGACGAGGTCAAGCCGGCTCCGGTAGACAAAAGAAAACTAGTACTCCACTATTTAGGCAGGAGCCTCCACACTTGCTTGCTAGTGTTGCTCTCTTCACACCGTCTCATCCTCTCCAGATCTAAACACAACAGCGGTGGCCACACTCTCTCTCTCTCTCTGCTCACCGCTGGTCACAGATCCAGCCGGATCCTCTCCGCCAGGGAAGGTGAGAAGGTGCAACGTTCACGCGGTCGTCATCGGCGACAGCTCTTACCCACTGCCGGCGCCTCCCGATCAGCGTGTGATGACCCACAAGTGTAGGGAATCTATCATAGTCCTTTCGATAAGTAAGAGTGTCAAACCCAACGAGGAGCAGAAGGAAATGACAAGTGGTTTTCAATAAGGTATTCTCTGCAAGCACTGAAATTATCAGTAACAGATAATTTTGTGATAAGGTAATTCATAACGGGTAACAAGTAACAAAAGTAAATAAGGTGCACCAAGGTAGCCCAATCCTTTTTGTAGCAAAGTACTGTTGGGGAACGTAGTAATTTCAAAAAAAATTCCTACGCACACACAAGATCATGGTGATGCATAGCAACGAGAGGGGAGAGTAATGTCCACGTACCCTCGTAGACCGTAAGCGGAAGCGTTATGACAACGCGGTTGATGTAGTTGTACGTCTTCACGATCCGACCGATCCAAGTACCGAACATACGGCACCTTCGAGTTCAGCACACGTTCAGCTCGATGACAATCGCTGGACTCCGATCCAGCAAAGTGTCGGGGATGAGTTCCATCAGCACGACGGCGTGGTGACGATGATGATGTTCTACCGGCGCAGGGCTTCGCCTAAACTCCGCGACGATATGACCGAGGCGGAATATGGTGGAGGGGGGCACAGCACACGGCTAAGGAACGATCACGTAGATCAACTTGTGTGTTCTAGGGTGCCCCCTGCCCCCGTATATAAAGGAGGGAGGGGGAGGTGCGGCCTTCCCCCAAGGGGTGCGCCTGGAGGAGTCCTACTCCCACCGGGAGTAGGACTCCCCCCTCTTGCCTTGGTGGAGAAGGAAAGGGGGGAGGGGAAAGACGAAAGGGCCCCCCCCTCCTTGTCCTATTCGGACTAGAGGGGGAGGGGGCGCGCGTCCTGCCCTGGCCGGCCCTCCTCTTCTCCCTCATGGCCCATGTAGGCCCAATAACCCCCGGGGGGGTTCCGGTAACCCCCCGGTACTCCGGAAAAAACCCGGTTTCTCCCGGAACGTTTCCGATATCCAAATATAGGCTTCCAATATATCAATCTTTATGTCTCGGCCATTTTGAGACTCCTCGTCATGTCTTGGATCACATGCGGGACTCCGAACAACCTTCGGTACATCAAAATATATAAACTTATAATAAAACTATCATCGTAACGTTAAGCGTGCGGACCCTACGGGTTCGAGAACTATGTAGACATGACCTACAACTATTCTCGGTCAATAACCAATAGCGGAACCTGGATGCTCATATTGGTTCCTACATATGCTACGAAGATCTTTATCGGTCAAACCGCATAACAACATACGTTGTTCCCTTTGTCATCGGTATGTTACTTGCCCGAGATTCGATTGTTGGTATCTAATACCTAGTTCAATCTCGTTAACGGCAAGTCTCTTTACTTGTTACATAATGCATCATTCCGTAACTAACTCATTAGCTACATTGCTTGCAAGGCTTATAGTGATGTGCATTACCGAGAGGGCCCAGAGATACCTCTCCGACAATCAGAGTGACAAAAACTAATCTCGAAATACGCCAACCCAACATGTACCTTTGGAGACACCTGTAGCACTCCTTTATAATCACCCAGTTACGTTGTGACATTTGGTAGCACCCAAAGTGTTCCTCCGGTAAACGGGAGTTGCATAATCTCATAGTTACAGGAACATGTATAAGTCATGAAGAAAGCAATAGCAATATACTAAACGATCAAGTGCTAGGCTAACGGAATGGGTCATGTCAATCACATCATGCTTCTAATGATGTGACTCCATTAATCAAATGACAACACATGTCTATGGTTAGGAAACATAACCATCTTTGATTAATGAGCTAGTCAAGTAGAGGCATACTAGTGACTATATGTTTGTCTATGTATTCAGACATGTATCATGTTTCCGGTTAATACAATTCTAGCATGAATAATAAACATTTATCATGATGTGAGGAAATAAATAATAACTTTATTATTGCCTCTAGGGCATATTTCCTTCAGTCTCCCACTTGCACTAGAGTCAATAATCTAGATTACACAGTAATGATTCTAACACCCATGGAGTCTTGGTGCTGATCATGTTTTGCTCGTTGAAGAGGCTTAGTCAATGGGTCTGCAACATTCAGATCCGTATGTATCTTGAAAATATCTATGTCTCCCACCTGGAGTTGATCCCGGATGGAATTGAAGCGTCTTTTGATGTGCTTGGTCCTCTTGTGAAATCTGGATTCCTTTGCCATGGCAATTGCACCGGTATTGTCACAGAAGATCTTCATTGGTCCCGATGCACTAGGTATGACACCTAGATCGGAAATGAACTCCTTCATCCAGACTCCTTCATTTGCTGCTTCCGAAGCAGCTATGTACCCCGCTTCACATGTAGATCCCGCCACGACGCTTTGTTTAGAACTGCACCAACTTACAGCTCCACCGTTTAATTAAAACACGTATCCGGTTTGTGATTTAGAATTGTCCGGATCAGTGTCAAAGCTTGCATCGACGTAACCATTTATGACTAGCTCTTTGTCACCTCCATATACGAGAAACATATCCTTAGTCCTTTTTAGGTATTTCAGGATGTTCTTGACCGCTGTCCAGTGATCCACTCCTAGATTACTTTGGTACCTTCCTGCCAAGCTTATTGCTAAGCACACGTCAGGTCTGGTACATAGCATTGCATACATGATAGAGCCTATGGATGAAGCATAGGGAACATCTTTCATTTTCTCTCTATCTTCTGTTGTGGTCGGGCATTGAGTTTGACTCAACTTCACACCTTGTAGTACGGGCAAGAACCCTTTCTTTGCCTGATCCATTTTGAACCTTTTCAAAACTTTATCAAGGTATGTACTCATTGAAAAAACTTATCAAGCGTCTTGATCTATCTATATAGATCTTGATGCTCAATGTGTAAGTAGCTTCACCGAGGTCTTTCTTGAAAAACTCCTTTCAAACACTCCTTTATGCTTTCCAGAAAATTCTACATCATTTCCAAATAATATGTCATTCACATATACTTATCAGAAATGCTGTAGTGCTCCCACTCACTTTCTTGTAAATACAGGTCTTTCCAAAAGTCTGTATAAAACCATATGCTTTGATCAACTCATCAAAGCGTATATTCCAACTCCGAGATGCTTGCACCAGTCTATTGATGGATTGCTGGAGCTTGCACACTTTGTTAGCATCTTTAGGATTGACAAAAACTTTCTGGTTGCATCATATACGACTCTTCTTTAATAAATCCATTAAGGAATGCAGTTTTGACATCCATTTGCCATATTTCGTAAAATGTGGCAGTTGCTAACATGATTCAGACAGACTTAAGCTTCGATACGAGTGAGAAAATCTCATCGTATTCAACACCTTGAACTAGTTGAAAACATTTCGCAACAAGTCGAGCTTAGTAGATAGTAACACTACTATCAGTGTCCGTCTTCCTCTTGAAGATCCATTTATTTAACATGGCTTGCTGATCATCGAGAAAGTCAATCAAAGTCCATACTTTGTTATCATACATGGATCATATCTCAGATTTTATGGCCTTAAGTCATTTCGTGGAATCTGGGCTCATCATCGCTTCCTCATAGTTCGTAGGTTCATCATGGTCTAGTAACATGACTTCCAAAACATGATTACCGTACCACATTGGTGCGAATCTTACTCTGGAAGACCTACGAGGTTTGGTAGCAACTTGATCTGAAGTTTGATGATCATCATCATTAACTTCCTCACTAATTGGTGTAGGAATCACTGGAACTGATTTTTGTGATGAACTACTTTCCAATAAGGGAGAAGGTACAATTACCTCATCAAGTTCTACTTTCCTCCCACTCACTTCTTTCGAGAGAAACTTCTTCTCTAGAAAGGATCCATCTTAGCAACGAATAACTTGCCTTCGGATCTGTGATAGAAGGTGTACCCGATAGTTACCTTTGTGTATTCTATGAAGACGCACTTCTCCGATTTGGGTTCGAGCTTATCAGGTTAAAACCTTTTTCATATAAGCATCGCAACTCCAACATTTAAGAAACGACAGCTTAGGTTTACTGCTAAACCATAGTTCATACGGTGTCGTCTCAACGGATTTAGATGGTGCCCTATTAAACGTGAATGCAGCTGTCTCTAATGCATAATCCCAAAACGATAGTGGTAAACCGATAAGAGACATCATAGATTGCACCATATCTAGTAAAGTACGATTACGACGTTCAGACACACCATTACATTGTGGTGTTCCAGATGGCGTGAGTTGCGAAACTATTTCACATTGTTTCAAATGAAGACCAAACTCATAACTCAAATATTCATCTCCATGATCAGATCGTAGAAAATTTATTTTCTTGTTATGATGATTTTCCACTTCACTCTGAAATTCTTTGAACTTTTCAAATGTTTCAGACTTGTGTTTCATTAAGTAGATATACCCATATCTGCTCAAATCATCTGTGAATGTGAGAAAATAACGATACCCGCCACGAGCATCAACACTCATTGGACCGCATACATCGGTATGTATTATTTCCAATAAGTCACTAGCTCGTTCCATTGTTCTGGAGAACGGAGTTTTAGTCATGTTGCCCAAAAGGCACGGTTCGCAAGCATCAAATGATTCATAACCAAGTGATTCCAAGAATCCATCTTTATGGAGTTTCTTCATGCGCTTTACACCGATATGACCCAAACGGCAGTGCCACAAATAAGTTGCACTATCATTATCAACTTTGCATCTTTTGGCATCAATATTATGAATATGTGTATTACTACGATCGAGATCCAACAAACTATTCTCATTGGGTGTATGACCATCGAAGGTTTTATTCATGTAAACAGAACAACAATTATTCTTTGACTTTAAATGAATAACCGTATCACAATAAACATGATCAAATCATATTCATGCTCAACGCAAACGCCAAATAACATTTATTTAGGTTTAACACTAATCCCGAAAGTATAGGGAGTGTGCGATGATGATCATATCAATCTTGGAACCACTTCCAACACTCATCGTCACTTCCCCTTCAACTAGTCTCTGTTTATTCTGTAACTCCTGTTTCGAGTTACTAATATTTAGTAACCGAACAAGTATCAAATACTCAGGGGCTACTATAAACACTAGTAAGGTACACATCAATAACCTATATATCAAATATACCCTTGTTCACTTTGCCATCCTTCTTATCCACCAAATATTCAGGGCATTTCCGCTTCCAGTGACCATTTCCTTTGCAGGATAATCACTCAGTTTCAGGCTTTGGTCCAGCTTTGGGCTTCTTCACGGAAGTGATAACTTGCTTGCCATTCTTCTTGAAGTTCCCTTTCTTTCCCTTTGCCCTTTTCTTGAAACTAGTGATCTTGTCAACCATCAACACTTGATGCTCTTTCTTGATTTCTACCTTCGTCGATTTCAACATCACGAAGAGCTCGGGAATCGTTTTCATCATCCCTTGCATACTATAGTTCATCACAAAGTTCTACTAACTTGGTGATGGTGACTAGAGAACTCTGTCAATCACTATCTTATCTGGAAGATTAACTCCCACTTGATTCAAGCGATTGTAGTACCCAGATAATCTGAGCACGTGCTCACTAGTTGAGCGATTCTCCTCCATCTTTTAGCCATAGAACTTGTTGGAGACTTCATATCTCTCAACTCGGGTATTTGCTTGAAATATTAACTTCAACTCCTGGAACATCTCATATGGTCCATGACGTTCAAAACGTCTTTGAACTCCCGATTCTAAGTCCTTAAGCATGGTGCACTAAACTATCAAGTAGTCATCATATTGAGCTAGCCAAAGATTCATAACGTCTGCATCTGCTCCTGCAATAGGTCTGTCACCTAGCGGTGCATTAAGGACATAATTCTTCTGTGCAGCAATGAGGATAAACCTCAGATCACGGACCAAGTCTGCATCATTGCTACTAACATCTTTTCAACTTAGTTTTTCTCTAGGAGCGCATTAAAATTCAATGGAACAACAGTACGAGCCATCTATCTACAACATACATAGACAAGAAAAATACTATCAGGTACTAAGTTCATGATAAATTTAAGTTCAATTAATCATATTACTTAAGAACTCCCACTTAGATAGACATCCCTCTAATCTTCTAAGTGATTACGTGATCCATATCAACTACACCATGTCCGATCGTCACATGAGATGGAGTAGTTTCAACGGTGAACATCAATATGTTGATCATATCTACTATATGATTCACGCTCGACCTTTCGGTCTCCGTGTTCCGAGGCCATATCTGTTATATGCCAGGCTCGTCAAGTTTAACCTGAGTATTCCGCGTGTGCAACTGTTTTGCACCCGTTGTATTTGAACGTAGAGCCTATCACACCCGATCATCACGTGGTGTCTCAGCACGAAGAACTTTCGCAACGGTGCATACTCAGGGAGAACACTTCTTGATAATTTAGTGAGAGATCATCTTAAAATGCTACTGTCAATCAAAGCAAGATAAGATGCATAAAGGATAAACATCACATGCAATCAATATAAGTGATATGATATGGCCATCATCATCTTGTGCTTGTGATCTCCATCTTTGAAGCACCATCGTGATCACCATCGTCACCGGCGCGACACCTTGATCTCCATCGTAGCATCGTTGTTGTTACACCATCTATTGCTTCTACGACTATCGCTACCGCTTAGTGATAAAGTAAAGCAATTACAGGGCGTTTGCATTTCATACAATAAAGCGACAACCATATGGCTCCTGCCAGTTGCCGATAACTTCGGTTACAAAACATGATCATCTCATACAATAAAATATAGCATCACGTCTTGACCATATCACATCACAACATGCCCTGCAAAAACAAGTTAGACGTCCTCTACTTTGTTGTTGCAAATTTTACGTGGCTGCTACGGGCTTAGCAAGAACCGTTCTTACCTACGCATCAAACCACAATGATAGTTCGTCAAGTTAATGTTGTTTTAACCTTCGCAAGGACCGGGCGTAGCCACACTCGGTTCAACTAAAGTGAGAGAGACAGACACCCTCCAGTCACCTTTAAGCATGAGTGCTCGTAATGGTGAAACCAGTCTCACGTAAGCATACGCGTAATGTCGGTCCGGGCCGCTTCATCTCACAATACCGTTGAGCCAAAGTATGACATGCTGGTAAGCAGTATGACTTGTATCACCCACAACTCACTTGTGTTCTACTCGTGCATATGACATCTATGCATAAAACCTGGCTCTGATGCCACTGTTGGGGAAAGTAGTAATTTCAAAAAAAATTCCTACGCACACGCAAGATCATGGTGATGCATAGCAACGAGAGGGGAGAGTAATGTCCACGTACCCTCGTAGACCGTAAGCGGAAGCGTTATGATAACGCGGTTGATGTAGTTGTACGTCTTCACGATCCGATCGATCCAAGTACCGAACGTACGGCACCTCCGAGTTCAGCACACGTTCAACTCGATGACGATCCCCGGACTCCGATCCAGCAAAGTGTCGGGGATGAGTTCCGTCAGCACGACGGCGTGGTGACGATGGTGATGTTCTACCGGCGCAGGGCTTCGCCTAAACTCCGCGATGATATGACCGAGGTGGAATATGGTGGACGGGGGGCACCGCACACGGCTAAGGAACGATCACATAGATCAACTTGTGTGTTCTAGGGTGCCCCCTGCCCCCGTATATAAAGGAGGGAGGGGGAGGTGCGGCCGGCCCCCAAGGGGTGCGCCTGGAGCAGTCCTACTCCCACCGGGAGTAGTACTCCCCCCTCTTGCCTTGGTGGAGAAGGAAAGGGGGGAGGGGAAAGACGAAAGGGGGACGCCGCCCCCCCTCCTTGTCCTATTCGGACTAGAGGGGGAGGGGCCGCACGGCCTTCCCTAGCCGGCCCTCCTCTTCTCCCTCATGGCCCATGTAGGCCCAATAATCCCCGGGGGGGTTCCGGTAACCCCCCGGTACTCCAGAAAAAACCCGGTTTCTCCCAGAACGTTTTCGATATCCAAATATAGGCTTCCAATATATCAATCTTTATGTCTCGACCATTTAGAGACTCCTCGTCATGTCCTGGATCACATCTGGGACTCCGAACAACCTTCGGTACATCAAAATATATAAACTCATAATAAAACTGTCATCGTAATGTTAAGCGTGCGGACCCTACGGGTTTGAGAACTATGTAGACATGACCTAGAACTATTCTTGGTCAATAACCAATAGCGGAACCTGGATGCTCATATTGGCTCCTACATATTCTACGAAGATCTTTATCGGTCAAATCGCATAACAACATACATTGTTCCCTTTGTCATCGGTATGTTACTTGCCCGAGATTCGATCGTCGGTATCTAATACCTAGTTCAATCTCGTTACCGGCAAGTCTCTTTACTCGTTACATAATGCATAATTCCGTAACTAACTCATTAGCTACATTGCTTGCAAGGCTTATAGTGATGTGCATTACCGAGAGGGCCCAGAGATACCTCTCCGACAATCGGAGTGACAAAAACTAATCTCGAAATACGCCAACCCAACATGTACCTTTGGAGACACCTGTAGTACTCCTTTATAATCACCCAGTTACGTTGTGACGTTTGGTAGCACCCAAAGTGTTCCTCCGGTAAACAGGAGTTGCATAATCTCATAGTTACAGGAACATGTATAAGTCATGAAGAAAGCAATAGCAATATCCTAAACGATCAAGTGCTAGGCTAACGGAATGGGTCATGTTAATCACATCATTCTTATAATGATGTGATCCCATTAATCAAATGACAACACATGTCTATGGTTAGGAAACATAACCATCTTTGATTAATGAGCTAGTCAAGTAGAGGCATACTTGTGACTATATGTTTGTCTATGTATTCACACATGCATCATGTTTCCGGTTAATACAATTCTGGCATGAATAATAAACATTTATCATGATGTGAGGAAATAAATAATAACTTTATTATTGCCTCTAGGGCATATTTCCTTCAAGTACAAGCCTGGACAAATTCTTATATGAAGGAAAACGCTCCTGAGGACAGATGGGAATTATCATCAAGCTAGTTTTCATCAAGCTCATATGATTCACGTTCGTTACTTTGATAATCTGTTATGTGGGTGGACCGGTGCTTGGGTGCTGCCCTTCCTTGGACAATCATCCCACTTATGATTAACTACTCTCGCAAGCATCCGCAACTACGAAAGAATAATTAAGGTAAACCTAACCATAGCATGAAACATATGGATCCAAATCAACCCCTTACGAAGCAACACATAAACTAGGGTTTAAACTTCTGTCACTCTAGCAACCCATCATCTACTTATTACTTCCCAATGCCTTACTCTAGGCCCAAACAATGTTGAAGTGTCATGTAGTCGACGTTCACATAACACCACTAGAGGACATACAACATACATCTCATCAAAATATCGAACAAATACCAAATTCACATGACTACTTATAGCAAGACTTCTCCCATGTCCTCAGGAACAAACGTAACTACTCACAAATCATATTCACATTCATAATTAGAGGGGTATTATTATGCATATAGGATCTGAACATGTGATCTTCCACCGAATAAACCAACTAGCATCAACTACACGGAGTAATCAACACTACTAGCAAGCCACAGGTACCAATCTGAGGCTTTGAGACAAAGGTCGGATACAAGAGATGAACTAGGGTTTGAGAGGAGATGGTGCTGGTGAAGATGTTGATGGAAGTTGACCCCCTCCCGATGAGAGGATCGATGGTGATGACGATGGTGATGATTTCCCCCTCCCGGAGGGCTATTTCCCCAGCAGAACAACTCCACCGAAGCCCTAGATTTCTTTCACCAAGGTTCCGCCTCGTGGCGGCGGTGTTTCATTCCGAAAGATTACTCCTGATTTTCCCAGGGCGAAAGACTTAATATAGCCAAAGATGGGCACCGGAGGCCTGCCAGGTGGCCCACGAGGCAGGGGGCGCGCCCAGGGGGTAGGGCGCGCTCCCCACCCTCGTGGACGGTGGGTGGCCCCCCTCTGGTACTTTCTCGCTTAGTATTTTTTATTAATTCCAAAAATAACTTCTATGGATTTTCAGGACTTTTGGGGTTGTGTAGAATAGGTCTCTAATATTTGCTCCTTTTCCAGCCCAGAATTCCAGCTACCGGCATTCTCCCTCTTCGTGTAAACCTTAAAAATAAGAGAGAAAAGGCATAAGTATTGTGACATAATGAGTAATAACATCCCATAATGCAATAAATATCAATATCAAAGTATGATTCAAAATGGACGTATCAACTATTGGAAATATGCCCTGGAGGCAATAATAAAATGGTTATTATTGTATTTCCTTGTTCATGATAATTGTCTATTGTTCATGCTATAATTGTATTAACTGGAAACCGTAATACATGTGTGAATACATAGACCACAACTTGCCCCTAGTGAGCCTCTAGTTGACTAGCTCCTTGATCAATAGATGGTCATGGTTTCCTGACCATGGACATTAGATGTCATTGATAGCGGGATCACATCATTAGGAGAATGATGTGATGGACAAGACCCAATCCTAAGCGTAGCACAAGATCGTGTAGTTCGTTTGCTAAAGCTTTTCTAATGTCAAGTATCATTTCCTTAGACCATGAGATTCTGCAACTCCCAGATACCATAGGAATGCTTTGGGTGTACCAAACATCACAACGTAACTGGGTGGCTATAAAGGTGCACTACAGGTATCTCCGAAAGTGTCTGTTGGGTTGGCACGAATCGAGACTGGGATTTGTAACTCCGTATGACGGAGAGGTATCTCTGGGCCCACTCGGTAATGCATCATCATAATGAGCTCAATGTGACTAAGTAGTTAGTCACGGGATCATGCATTACGGAACGAGTAAAGTGACTTGCCAGTAATGAGATTGAACGAGGTATTGGGATACCGACGATCGAATCTCAGGCAAGTAACATACTGATTGACAAAGGGAATTGTATACGGGATTGATTGAATCCCCGACATCGTGGTTCATCCGATGATATCATCGTGGAACATGTGGGAGCCAACATGGGTATCCAGATCCTGCTGTTGGTTACTGGCCGGAGAACGTCTCGGTCATGTCTGCATGGTTCCCGAACCTGTAGGGTCTACACACTTAAGGTTTGGTGATGCTAGAGTTTTTATGGGAAATAGTATGTGGTTACCGAATGTTGTTCAGAGTTCCGGATGGGATCCCGGACATGACGAGGAACTCTGGAATGGTCCGGAGGCGAAGATCGATATATTGGACGAAGGGTATTGGAGTTCGGAATTGTTCTGGGAGTACCGGGTGACGACCAGCATGACCGAAAGGTGTTTCGGAGGCCCCGGCAAGCGTTGGGGGGCCTTATGGGCCAAGGGGAGGGGGCATACCAGCCCACTAAGGGGCTGTGCGCCCCTCCCAACCACTCTCACGTAACTTGGAGAGGTGGGGGCGCATCCCCTAGGGCAGCCGCCCCTCCCGGCTTGGGGGGCAAGTTTCCTAGGGGTGGGGGCGCCCAAACCCATCTAGGGTTTCCCCTATGGCCGCCACCCCTCCCCAGGGAGCCTCCTCCACCCCCTTCCCCCTATATATAGTGAGGGAGAGAGAGGACAGCCGCACCCTTCCCCTGGCGCATCCCCTCCCTCCTCCAACACCTCCTCCTCCTCCGTAGTGCTTGGCGAAGCCCTGCCGGAGAACAACGAGCTCTATCGCCACCACGCCGTCGTGCTGCTGGAGTTTTCCCTCAACTTCTCCTCTCCCCTTGCTGGATCAAGAAGGAGGAGACGTCCCCGGGCTGTACATGTGTTGAACGCGGAGGTGCCGTCCATTCGGCGCTTAGATCGGATCGACCGCGATCTGAATCGCTGCGTGTACGACTCCACCAACCGCGTTCTTGTAATGCTTCCGCATCGCGATCTTCAAGGGTATGAAGATACACTCATCCTCTCCCCATTTTGTTGCTAGAATCTCCATAGATTGATCTTGGTGATGCATAGAAAATTTTGAATTATTGTTACGTTCCCCAACAGTGGCATCATGAGCTAGGTCTATTGTGTAGATTCTATGCACGAGTAGAACACAAGTAGTTGTGGGCATTGGTTTGTTCAATATGATTACTGTTACTAGTCTTATCTTGATTTGGCGGCATCATGGGATGAAGCGGCCCGGACCGACCTTACACGTACGCTTACATGAGACAGGTTCCACCGACTGACATGCACTTGTTGCATAAAGGTGGCTATCGGGTGCCAGTCTCTCCCACTTTAGTCGGATCATATTCGATGAAAAGGGCCCTTATGAAGGGTAAATAGAAATTAGCATATCACCATTGTGGCTTTTGCGTAGGTAAGAAGCGTTCTTGCTAGAAACCCATAACAGCCACGTAAAACATGCAACAACAATTAGAGGACGTCTAACTTGTTTTTGCAGGGTATGCTATGTGATGTGTTATGGCCAAAAGAATGTGATGAATGTATGTGATGTATGAGATTGATCATGTTCTTGTAATAGGAATCATGACTTGCATGTCGATGAGTATGACAACCGGCAGGAGCCATAGGAGTTGTCTTAATTTATTGTATGACCTGCGTGTCAATCAGAACACCATGTAATTACTTTACTTCATTGCTAACTGTTAGCCATAGTAGTAGAAGTAATAGTTGGCGAGACAACTTCATGAAGACATGATGATGGATATCATGATGATGGAGATCATGGTGTCATGCCGGTGACAAAGGTGATCATGCCGCACCTCGAAGATGGAGATCAAAGGCGCAAGATGATATTGGCCATATCATGTCACTCTATGATTTACATGTGATGTTTGTCATGTTTACATCTTATTTGGTTAGAACGATGGTAGCATAAATAAGATGATCCCTCATAAAATTTCAAGAAAGTGTTCCCCCTAACTGTGCACCGTTGCGAAAGTTCATTGTTTCGAAGCACCACGTGATGATCAGGTGTGATAGATTCTAACATTTGCATACAACAGGTGTAAGCCAGATTTACACATGCAAAACACTTAGGTTGACTTGATGAGCCTAGCATGTACAGACATGTCCTCAGAACACAAGAGACCAAAAGGTCGAACATGAGTCATATAGTGGATACGATCAACATGAAGATGTTCACCGATGATGACTAGTCCGTCTCACGTGATGATCGGACACGACCTAGTTGACTCGGATCATGTATCACTTAGATGACTAGAGGGATGTCTATCTGAGTGGGAGTTCATTAAATAATTTGATTAGATGAACTTAATTATCATGAACATAGTCAAAAGGTCGTTGCAAATTATGTCATAGCTCACGCTTTAGTTCTACTATTTTCGATATGTTCCTAGAGAAAAAAATTAGTTGAAAGTTGATAGTAGCAATTATGCGGACTGGGTCCGTAAACTGAGGATTGTCCTCATTGCTGCATAGAAGGCTCATGTCCTTAATGCACTGCTCGGTGTGCCGAACCTCAAGCGTTGTTTGTGGATGTTGTGAACATCTAACACACACATTTTGATTACTACGTGATAGTTCAGTGCGTAATGTTAAACGGTTTAGAATTGAGGCGCCAAAGACGTTTTTGAAATGTCGCAGAACATATGAGATGTTCCAAAGACTAAAATTGGGATTTCAGACTAGTGCCCACATCAAGAGGTATGAGACCTCTAACAAGTTTCTTAAGCCTGCAAACTAAGGGAGAAAATCTCAATCGTTGAGCATGTGCTCAGATTGTCTGAGTACTACAATTGCTTGAATCGAGTGGGATTTAATCTTCCAGATGAGACAGTGATAGCTCTCCATAGTCACTGCCACCAAGCTATTAGAGCTTCATGATGAACTATAACATATCAGGGATAGACATGATGATCCTTGAGCAATTCGCGATGTTTCACACCGCGAAAGTAGAAATCAAGTAGGAGCATCAATTGTTGATTGTTAGTAAACCACTAGTTTTCAAGAAGGGCAAGGGAAAGAAGGGATACTTCATGAAATGGCAAATCAGTTGCTGCTCTAGTGAAGAAACCTAAGGTTGAACCCAAACCCGAGACTAAGTTCTTCTGAAATGAGGGGAACGGTCACTGAAGCAGAACTACCCTAGATACTTGGTAGATGAGAAGGCTGGCAAGGTCGACACAAGTATATTGGATATACATTATATTAATGTCTACTTCACTAGTACTCCTAGTAGCACCAGGGTATTAGATACCGGTTCGGCTACTAAGTGTTAGTAACTCGAAATAAAAGCTGCGGAATAAACAGAGACTAGCTAAAGGTGAGATGTCGATATGTGTTGGAAGTGTTTCCAAGGTTGATGTGATCAAGCATCGCATGCTCCCTCTACCATCGAGATTGGTGTTAAACCTAAATAATTGTTATTTGGTGTTTGCGTTGAGCATAGACATGATTGGATTATGTTTATCGCAATACGGTTATTCATTTAAGGAGAATAATGGTTACTCTATTTATTTGAATAATACCTTCAATGGTCTTGCACCTAAAATGAATGTTTTATTAAATCTCGATCGTAGTGATACACATGTTCATGCCAAAAGATATAAGATAGTAATGATAGTACCACATACTTGTGGCACTGCCGTTTGAGTCATATTGGTATAAAACGCATGAAGAAGCTCCATGTTGATGGATCCTTGGACTCACTCATTTTTGAAAAGATTGAGACATGCGAACCATGTCTATTGGTATATATGCATGAAGAAACTCCATACAGATGGATCATTTGGACTCACTTGATTTTTAATCACTTGAGACATGCAAATCATACCACATGGGCAAGATGACTAAAAGGCCTCGTTTTCAGTGAGATGGAACAAGAGAGCAACTTGTTGGAAGTAATACATTTGATGTGTGCAATCCAATGAGTGATGAGGCATGCAGTGAATATTGTTATGCTCTTACTTCACAAATGATTTGAGTAGATGCTGAGTATATTTACTTAATGAAATACAAGTCTGAATTATTGAAAGGTTCAAACAATTTCAGAGTGAAGTTGAAGAGCTTCGTGACAAGAGGATAAAATTTCTATGATATGATCATAGAGATGAATATCTGAGTTGCGAGTTTGGTACACAATTTAGACATTGTAGAAATTGTTTCACAACTAATACCGCTTGGAACACCATAGTGTGATGGTGTGTCCGAACACCATAGCTGCACCCTATTGGATATGGTGCATACCATGATGTCTCTTATCGAATTACCACTATCGTTTATAGGTTAGGCATTAGAGACTGTTAGGAAAATGCAACTTAGTATTATCTTGAGGCCAAAGCCACCATATATACAAGTACAAGTGGGAGGCCAAAGGCCAAAATACAGAAAGCCAAAAGACATCATAAATATAACTCTAACACCCCCCCCCCTCGATGGATCCGCAACACTGAGTTTGGAGAGATAAAATCCATGGTGTGCTCGAGTCTGGGCCTTCGTGAAGAAGTCCGCCAACTATAACTCAGAAGGCATATACTAAAGAGCAATAACATAGTCTTGCACAGCAGCGCGCACAAAGAAAGCATCAACACCAATATGCTTGGTAAGCTCATGCTTCACGGGATCCCGTGCAATACTGATAGCACCTGTACTGTCTGACAGGAGTGTAGTACGTGTAGTAATAGAAACACCAAAATCCTCGAGTAAGCAGCGCAACCAAGTCACCTCTGCGGTGAGAAGAGCCATAGCTCGCAACTCAGCCTCAGCACTCGAACGGGAAACTGCAGTCTGTTTCTTCGTCTTCCAGGCAATGAGAGAACCACCAAGAAAGACACAGTAAGAAAAAAGTGAACGACGGTCAGAAGGATCACTAGCCCATGTAGCATCCGAATAGGCCTGGAGCTGTAACGAGCCGGAACGAGGAAAGAAGAGACGGTGAGAGATCGTGCCACGAAGATATCGTAGAACACGAAGAAGGTGACTATAGTGAACCGAAGTGGGAGAAGAAACAAACTGACTCAGTATATGGACAGGATAGGAGATATCTGGACGAGTGATAGCGAGATAAACAAGACTCCCAACAAGATGACGATAACAAGTCAGATCAGACAAGGGCTCACCATCAGAAGCACGAAGGTGAACATTAAGCTCCATAGGAGTTTCAACAGTGCGCTCATCACTAAGAGCCGCACGAGCAAGAAGATCCTGGATATACTTTTCTTGGGAAATAAAAAAGCCATCAGAGGTGGAGGAAACCTCAATCCCAAGAAAGTAACGAAGAGGACCAAGATCAGACATAAGAAACTGCTCACTGAGACGGGCCTTGACAAAGGCAATGCACTCAAGATCGTCGCCAGTGATGATCATGTCATCAACATATAGAAGAAGAAGAGTGCGACCACGAGCAGAAAGGTGGACAAACAACGCTGGATCATGAGCACTGGGAGAAAAACCAGCTGCAGTCACCACAGAGGAAAAATGCTCAAACCAAGCGCGAGGGGCTTGCTTGAGACCATAGAGAGAGCGACGAAGACGACAAACCATGCCATCAGGAATAGAATACCCAGGTGGTGGCTGCATATAAACCTCCTCACGCAACTCACCGTTAAGAAAGGCATTCTTAACATCAAGCTGAGACACAGACCAATGGCGAACAGAGGCCACAATGAGAAGTGTGTGGATAGTGGTCATATGGGCCACAGGAGCAAAAGTATCATCGTAATCACGACCATGCTCCTGCTGAAAGCCACGAGCCACAAGACGAGCTTTATAACGCTCAAGAGAACCATTAGAGCGAGTCTTAATCTTGTAGACCCACTTACAAGTGATGGGACGGACATGGGGAGGAAGAGAAACCAGATCCCACATGCCAGTGCGCTCAAGTGCAGCAATCTCCTCTGCCATCGCAAACTACCATTCGGGATGAATAACAGCATCGCGATAAGAGGTAGGCTCAAGTATAGTTGAAAGACCATATCGGGAAGGAGAATAGTGATCGGGTTGAGGACAAGGCCGAGCCCGAAGACCATAAGTCGGTTGAGAAGAGGAAGATGGCTCACCAGAAGTTGATGGCGCATCAGTGGACGCATACACAACACGTGGACGACAAGTGTAATGGAAAGGAAAAGAGGGACGAGTAGGAACCACAGGTGGTGGAGATGGGGAAGACATTGGTGCTGACGAGGAAGGCATCATTGATGAAGGTGGTGATGGCGAATGTGTAGGGGATGAAGGTGGAGAGTCATCCCATAAGGGAGGAGAAGAAACCGTGGGAGAGGACGGCGCCATGTCTGCAACAACGGGGGAAGGGGAGGTAGGAATATGGGGCATAGAGGGAGGTGTATCAGGAAAAGTGAGAAATGAGATGTCCTCTACAAAGAGGGTCGAGGAGGATGGACATGGGTAGAAAGGACGGGACTCATCAAAGGTCACATTCCGAGAAATACGCACCCGTCGACCGACAGGATCCCAACACCGATAACCCTTATGCTCATCACTGTATCCTAGAAATACACAATCAACGGACTAAGCGGTCAGTTTGGTGCGTTCACGTGGAGGAAGAAGAACATAGCAAACACAACCAAATAAATGAAGCGCTGAATAATCAGGGGAATGATCAAAAAGACGCTCGAAAGGAATACCACTCTGCAGAGCAGCAGATGGCTAGATGTTGATGATATAGGTGGAAGTGGAAATAGCTTCAGCCCAAAAGTGAGGCGGAAGAGAGGTAGCGATCATCATCGCACGCGCCGTCCCAAGAAGGTGACGGTGCTTGCGTTCAGCCACACCATTTTGGGCATGAGCACCGGGACAAGAGAACTGGGGAAGAGTGCCATGTTCAGCAAGAAATCCTCGCAATGCACGAGAGATGTACTCTCCAGCAGAATCTGCATGAAAAACACGAATAGGAGTGGAGAACTGGGTATGAACCATGGCAACAACTTTTTTGTATATAGATAGGACCTCACTACGACAAGACATGAAATAGATCCAAGTATAGCGAGTAAAATCGTCTATAAAGAGAATGTAGTAGCGATGGCCCCCTTTCAAAGTGAAGGGAGCTGGACCCCGAACATCTGAGTGCACGAGATCAAAAGGACGCGTAGACACTGACTCACTGTGAGGATAGGGTAGTTGTATCTGCTTACCAAGTCTACAGCCTAGACAATCCAACGAAGCATTACCAGAGACAGGCCCTAAAACGCCATGATGAACTAAAGATGAGAGACGAGAACCACATAAATGGCCAAGACGATGATGCCACTGCTGAAAAGAGCTAGCAGATGCGGCAACAGGGGTCGCAAGACTGTCGGTAGCATTAGAGGGAAGACGAAGCCAGTCAAGTTCCCAGAGACCATCATGGCGTCGGGGGCCAGCACCAAGCAGAGCACCTGTGCGACGATCTTGAACAAAACATGAATCAAAGTCGAGATTGACCCTACAACGAGAGTCAACAATCTGACTACCTGAAAAGAGTTGCATGCTAAGTTGAGGAACATGAGCAACAGAGGGAACATGAAAGAAGAAGTGCTAAGAGTGCCTCGACTAGCGACAGGGAGCGACGTACCATCAGCAGTAAAAACACGAACAGGAGACTCGACAGGTCGAATGGAGGTCAAAGGGGAAGAATCATAAGTCATATGAAAAGACGCACCAGTATCAAGAATCCATGAGGATGTACCTGAATGAGTAGAAGGTGGTCTCTCAGTGCCAGAAAACTTAGGTGCAGAAGCTGCAGAACCTGTCAGTGAAGAATCCCAAGCAGCAAGAAGGCATCCGAGTTGTGCAGTCTCATGCGTAGATAGGGACACCATGGTAAAGGTCGAGGCAGAACCACATGTCGACAAAGAGCGATCGCCATCACCCATGGAGGCCGTGTGGCAAGTCGACATAGAACGAGTCGACGTGGAGCGACTACAACCATGGGTAGAAGCCACGACAGAATTCAGCATAGAGCGGTCACCACTGCGAGCAGGACCCGTAAAGGGAGTCGACGTAGGCCGACAATCACCATGTGCGGAAGCCATGGAAGAGTCGCTATAGAGCGACCGACAGCATCGGTGGAAGTCGCAAAAGGTGTCGAAGTAGAGCGACAACCACCACCTTTAAATGGGTGAGCACCAGTCGCTATAGGGCGACCGACAACATCAGCGGAAGTCGCAAAAGGTGTCGAAGTAGAGCGACAACCACCACCTTCAAATGGGTGAGCACCAAGCACTGATGAAAGACGCATGTGCGAGACGGGATCAATATATGGAACACCCTCATAAAACACTGGGCAACGAGAGAGATGAGTACCCGATGGAAACATTGTACCTTTTTTCTACTCTCTTTTTTTCACTCTTTTTTTACTCTTTATTTTTTTTACTCGTTTTTTTCACTCTTTTTTTACTCTTTTTTTGAGGATCACAAAACACAAGCTAGCCAAGCCACCAGAACGACGTGGCGTGAGGCCAACAGCCAGCCAGGCTAAAAAATCGTCCAAGGCAGATGCCCAAGGCAGCAGGCCAACATTCAGCCAGTCCCAAAAATTGTCTAAGCTGTGGCCCAAAGGAACAACGTCCAGGTCAACGCACGAAGCAGCCACGAACAGATTGCAGCGACGGCTGACTTACTGCACGCACTACACGGCGGGCTGGCGAGAGGGCGGCTGCCAGACGGCAGCTGAGGCGGGCAGGTGCCGGACGATGGCTCAGGGGCCCGCTCCAATCCAAGTGGCGTCGATCTACAGGCGGGATCCACGAGATGGACGAACTGAACGGCTTCCTGGAGGCAACGGGATTCGTCGGGCGCGGCGAAGACAGGCGACGGAAGGCGAGATCCGAACAGGGAGGGCGGCCGAATCAGGAGCACGTCGCGGCCCGTGCGAGATGAGGTGGGGCAATCTAGTCGGCGGCAGCGGCTTGAGGCACGGAAAAGCAGCGATGAGAGAGGGAGGGAGGGCAGCACGTGAGCGTGCGGTTGAGAGGAACGATGACAGCCGACCGACGAAGGACGGCGGAAGCACGAGATTGGATCAGAAGAGCACGAGTTGCACATGCGAAAAAACCTAAAGCTCTAATACCATGTTAGGAAAATGCAACTTAGTATTATTCTGAGGCCAAAGCCATCATATATACAAGTACAAGTGGGAGGCAAAGGCCAAAATACAGAAAGCCAAAAGACATCATAAATATAACTCTAACAGAAACAACCACATTCACTTTAAATAGGACACCATGTAATTCCGTTGAGATGACACCGTATGAACTATGATTTAGAGAAACCTAAGCTGTCATTTCTTAAAAGTTTGGGGTTGCGACGCTTATGTGAAAAGTTTTAGCCTGATAAGTTCGAACCCAAAGCGGATAAATGCATCTTCATAGCACACCCAAAACAGTTAGGTATACCTCCTATTCAGATCCGGAAGCAAAAGTGATTGTTGCTAGAACCGGATCCTTTCTCGAGGAAAAGTTTCTCTCGAAAGAAATGAGTGGGAGGATGGTGGAGACTTGATGAGGTTATTGAACCATCACTTCAACCAGTGTGTAGCAGGGCACAGGAAGTCGTTTCTGTAGCACCTACACCAGTTGAAGTGGAAGCTGATGATAGTGATCATGAAACTTCAGATCAAGTCACTACCAATACTCGTAGGTCGACAAGGATGCATACTATTTCAGAGTGGTACGTAATCCTGTCTTGGAGGTCATGTTGCTAGACAACAATGAACCTACGACCTATGGAGAAGCGATGGTGGGCCCGGATTCCGACGAATGGCTCGTGGCCATAAAATCCGAGAGGATCCATGTATGAAAACAAAGTATAGACTTTGGAAGAACTACTTGATGGTCGTAAGGCTGTTGGGTACAGATGGATTTTAAAAGGAAGACGGACAATGATGGTAAGTATCACCATAACGAAAGCTCGACTTGTCGTTAAGATATTTTCTGACAAGTTCAAGGAGTTGACTACGGTGAGACTTTATCACTCATAGCGATGCTAAGAGTCTGTTGGAAATGTATTAGCAGTTACTGCATTATTTATGAAATCTTGCAGATAGGATGTCAAAAACATTGTTTCCTCGACAATTTTTTTGAGGAAAGGTTGTATGTGATACAACCAGAAGGTTTTGTCAATCCTAAAAGATGCTAACAAGTATGCAAAGCTCCAGCAATCCTTCTAAGGACTGGAGTAAGCATCTCGGAGTTGGAATATACGCTTTGATGAGATGATCAAAGATTTTGGGTTTATACAAAGTTTATGAGAAACTTGTATTTCCAAAGAAATGAGTGGGAGCACTATAAAATTTCTGATGAGTATATGTTGTTGACATATTGTTGATCAGAAATGATGTAGAATTTCTGGAAAGCATATAGGGTTGTTTGAAAGGTGTTTTTCAATGGAAAACCTGGATTAAGCTACTTGAACGTTGAGCATCAAGATTTATAAGGATAGATAAAAAATGCTTAATAGTACTTTCAAATGAATACATACCGTGACAAGATTTTGAAGGAGTTCAAACAAATCAGCAAACAAGGAGTTCTTGGCTATGTTATAAGGTGTGAGCATTGAGTAAGACTCAAGATCTGACCACGGCAGAAGAGAGAGAAAGGACGAAGGTCATCCCCTATGCTTTAGACGTAGGCTCTACAGTATGTTGTGCTGTGTACCGCACCCGAAGTGTGCCTTGCCATGAAGTCAGTCTAGGGGTACAACAGTGATCCAGGAATGGATCACATGACAGCGGTCAAACTTATCCTTAGTAACTAGTGGACTAAGGAATTTTCTCGATTATGGAGGTGGTAAAAGAGTTCGTCGTAAAGGGTTACGTCGATGCAAACTTTGACACTAATCCGGATGACTCTGAGTAGTAAACGGATTCGTATAGTAGATCAGTTATTTGGAATAGCTCCAAGTAGCGCGTGGTAGCTGCATCTACAAGATGACATAGAGATTTGTAAAGCACACACGGATCTGAAAGGTTCAGACCTGTTGACTAATAGCCTCTCTCACAAGAGAGATATGATCAAACCCCATGGATGTTGGATTCACTACAATCACATAGTGATGTGAACTAGATTATTGACTCTAGTGCAAGTGGGAGACGGATGGAAATATGCCCTAGAGGAAATAATAAAATGGTTATTATTGTATTTCCTTGTTCATGATAATTGTCTATTGTTCATGCTATAATTGTATTAACTGGAAACCGTAATACATGTGTGAATACATAGACCACAACTTCTCCCTAGTGAGCCTCTAGTTGACTAGCTCGTTGATCAATAGATGGTCATGGTTTCCTGACCATGGACATTAGATGTCATTGATAGCGGGATCACATCATTAGGAGAATGATGTGATGGACAAGACCCAATCCTAAGCGTAGCACAAGATCGTGTAGTTCGTTTGCTAAAGCTTTTCTAATGTCAAGTATCATTTCCTTAGACCATGAGATTCTGCAACTACCGGATACCATAGGAATGCTTTGGGTGTACCAAACATCACAACGTAACTAGGTGGCTATAAAGGTGCACTACAGGTATCTCCGAAAGTGTCTGTTGGGTTGGCACGAATCGAGACTGGGATTTGTCACTCCGTATGACGGAGAGGTATCTCTGGGCCCACTCGGTAATGCATCATCATAATGAGCTCAATGTGACTAAATAGTTAGTCATGGGATCATGCATTACGGAATGAGTAAAGTGACTTGCCAGTAATGAGATTGAACGAGGTATTGGGATACCGACGATCGAATCTCGAGCAAGTAACATATCGATTGACAAAGGGAATTGTATACGGGATTGATTAATCCCCGACATCGTGGTTCATCCGATGAGGTCATCATGGAACATGTGGGAGCCAACATGGGTATCCAGATACCGCTGTTGGTTACTGGCCGGAGAACGTCTCGGTCATGTCTGCATGGTTCCCGAACCCGTAGGGTCTACACACTTAAGGTTCGGTGACGCTAGAGTTGTTATGGGAAATAGTATGTGGTTACCAAAGGTTGTTCGGAGTCCCGGATGAGATCCCGGACGTGACGAGGAACTTCGGAATGGTCCGGAGGCGAAGATCGATATATTGGACGAAGGGTATTGGAGTCCGAAATTGTTCTGGGAGTACCGGGTGACGACCAGCATGACCGAAAGGTGTTTCGGAGGCCCCAGCAAGCGTTGGGGAGCCTTATGGGCCAAGGGGAGGGGGCACACCATCCCACTAAGGGGTTGTGCACCCCTCCCAACCCCTCTCACATAACTTGGAGAAGTGGAGGCGCTTCCCCTAGGGCAGCCGCCCCTCCCGGCTTGGGGGGCAAGTTTCCTAGGGGTGGGGGCGCCCAAACCCATCTAGGGTTTCCCCTGTGGCCGCCACACCTCCCCTAGGGAACCCTAGGGCGCCTCCTCCACCCCCTTCCCCCTATATATAGTGAGGGAGAGAGAGGACAGCCGCACCCTTCCCCTGGCGCAGCCCCTCCCTCCTCCAACACCTCCTCCTCCTCCGTAGTGCTTGGCGAAGCCCTACAAGAGAACCACGAGCTCTATCGCCACCACGCCGTCGTGCTGCTGGAGTTTTCCCTCAACTTCTCCTCTCCCCTTGCTGGATCAAGAAGGAGGATACGTCCCCAGGCTGTACATGTGTTGAACACGGAGGCGCCGTCCATTCGGCGCTTAGATCGGAATCGACCGCGATCTGAATTGCTGCGTGTACGACTCCACCAACCGCGTTCTTGTAACGCTTCCGCATCGCGATATTCAAGGGTGTGAAGATACACTCATCCTCTCCTTCTCTTGTTTCTAGAATCTCCATAGATTGATCTTGGTGATGCGTAGAATTTTTAATTATTGCTACATTCCCCAACATCAACTCCCCCAAGCTTAGACCTCGCTTGTCCTCAAGCAGAAGACAACATCGGAAAATATGTCCACATGTTTAGAGATAGAGGTGTTGATAAAATAAAATACAGACATGAGGGCATCATGATCATTCTTATAGCAGCAACATATATAAATATTGTCATATGATTTCTTATACTAAAGTAACAATCTATTCACAATGTCAAGTATAAATCAGAAACTTCATTGAAAACTAACAAACTATAATCTTGGTCATTGAAGCAGTTGCAATTTATCATAACATCGGAAAGAGTCAATATAAGAGCTTTCTAGCAACTCCACATACTCAACTATCATTTAGTCTTTCACAATTGCTAACACTCACGCAGTACTTATGGTTATGAAGTTTTAATCGGACACAGAGAAAGATAGGGGCTTATAGTGTTGCCTCCTAACCTTTTACCTCAAGGGTAATGTCAACAATAATAATTCATGCTAACTTACATCCAATTGGATATATATATATATATATATATATATATATATATATATATATATATATATTAGGATCTTTCCAACACAATGTGCTTGCCAAAGGATAAAATGTAAAAAGAAAAGGTGAAGATCACCATGACCCTTGTATGAAGGTATAAGACAAAAATAAAAGATAGGCCCTTCGCAGAGGGAAGCAGAGGTTGTCGTGTGCTTTTAGGGTTGGATGCACAAAATGTTAATGCAAAATAACGTCACTTTATATTGCCACTTGTGATATGGACCTTTATTATGCTGTTTGTTGCTTCTATTTCTTCCACATCACAAGATAGTATAAAGCTTATTTTCTCCCACACTAATAACTCATACATATTTAAAGAGCAATTTTTATTGCTTGCAACAATGACAACTTACTTGAAGGATCTTACTCAATCCATGGGTAGATATGGTGGACTCTCATGGCAAAACTGGGTTTAAGGATATTTGGAAGCACAAGTAGTATATCTACTTGGTGCAAAGAATTTGGCTAGCATGAGAGGAAAGGCAAGCTCAACATGTTGGATGATCCATGACAATATACTTTATTTTGGATATAAGAAAACATAACCCATTATGTTGTCTTCTGTGTCCAACATCAACTCTTTAGCATGTCATATTTTAATGAGTGCTCACAATCATAAAATATGTCCAAGATAGTATATTTATATGCGAGAACCTCTCTTTCTTTATTACTTCCTACTAATTGCAACGATGACCAAAACTATGTTTGCCAACTCTCAACAACTTTTATTCATCATACTCTTAATATGTGAAGTCATTACTCTCCATAAGATCCATATGATCTCTTTATTTCTTTTTATTCTTTCTTTTTCTTTTATTCCCTCAAGATCATAGCAAGATAGCAAAGCCCTTGGCTCAAGACTAATCTTTATTATATATAGTTCACAGACTCAATTACATAGAGGGATCATAAAGCAAAACTCAAAACTAGATCATTCTAAAACTTTATTCTACTAGATCAAGATATTACCAAAAGGATCAAACTAAGAAAAATGGTAAAGATAGGAGAGTGATGGTGATACGATACCGGGGCACCTCCCCAAGCTTGGCAGTTGCCAAGGGGAGTGCCCATACCCATGTGATTATGTCTCCTTCTTCGGACGTGATGATGATGGAGTTGTTGATGATGTAGGCTTATCGTCCATCTTCCAAGGCATAGACTCACCATCATAAAAGGATGATCGAGTCTCCGGGATCCTCAAATCTGCAGCCAAACTCATCCTTTTGAATCTGTGTTCATACTCACAGTTTTGGTTTTACAGGTCATCGATCTAGGCTTGGAGGTCCTCGATTTTCTCGTGAAGATTGAAGATGGTCTCCCCAATGTTCTCAGCATCCAGCGTGTGGTTGTTGGTGAACTCTGTGATCATTATGTGGTTGGCATCGAGTCCACGTTCCACCATCTCCTGGCACTTGAAAACTTGTTGCTCCATTGCCTCAAGCCTTGTCTCCACGCTTCTGGTCCTCCTTGGTCCCTCAACATTGTGGATGTGCAGCACCCCCTCACGCATCTCAATGGTTTGAGCGTGTTGCAGCACTTCTGCGAGGTAGGGGTTGATGACCTTCTCAAAAAACTTGTCCTTGGGAGCACTTGAAGACGTCATGGTGATCCAGATCTGTCAGAAAAACAGCTCAAAACAAAAGCAGAGGATATTTGTGTGATACGAGGGTCAAAACCTTCGGGAGATTATATAATGATTTTTTACCGACAAAAAGAAGTATCATGCAAGAAAACAAAGTTCGGAGAGCAAACGAGGTGCCCACGAGGCAGGGGGGTGCGCCCTCCACCCTCGTGGATGCCTCGTGTCCTTCCCGGACTACTTCTTATTTTCCTACTTTCTTAAATATCCCAAATGGATAAAAAATTGCTATTAGAACTATTTTGGAGTCGGTTTACTTACCATACCACTTACCTATTCCTTTTCGGAGTCTGAAACATTCTGGAAAGTGTCCCTTATGTATTCCTCTCGGGTTATGGTTTCAATCACATTGGTTTCAACATTTATGGGATTACCTGAGATATAATGTTTGATTCTTTGACCGTTCACCACCTTCGGATTTGTGCCTTCGAAGTTGTTGATTTTTATGGCACCGAAATGATAGACCTCCTTGGTAACATAAGGACCTTCCCATTTAAAGAAGAGTTTTCCTGCAAAAAATCTTAAACGAGAGTTGAAAAGCAACACATAATCACCTACATTAAACTCACGCTTTTGTATCCTTTTGTCATGCCATGTTTTAACTTTTTCTTTAAACAGTTTGGCATTCTCATAGGCTTGAGTTCTCCATTCATCAAGTGAGCTAATGTCAAATAACCTCTTCTCACCGGCAAGTTTGAAATCACAATTGAGCTCTTTAATGGCCCAATATGCCTTATGTTCTAGTTCGAGAGGTAAGTGACATGCTTTTCCATAAACCATTTTATATGGAGACATACCCATAGGATTTTTATATGCAGTAATATAAGCCCATAATGCATCATCAAGTTTCTTGGACCAATTCTTTCTAGATCTATTAACAGTCTTTTGCAAAATCAATTTAAGCTCTCTGTTACTCAGTTCTACTTGGCCACTAGACTGTGGGTGATATGGAGATGCCATTCTATGATTAACATCATACTTAGCAAGCATTTTATGAAAAGCACCATGAATAAAATGTGAACCACCATCAGTCATTAGGTATCTAGGGACTCCAAACCTCAGAAAAATAACTTCTTTAAGCATCTTAATAGCGGTGTTATGATCAACACTACTAGTTGGAATAGCTTCTACGCACTTAGTAACGTAATCAACAGCAACTAAAATATGTGTATACCCATTAGAGGAAGGAAACGGTCCCATATAGTTCGAAGCACCAAACATCAAATGGTTCAATAACAAGTAAATAATTCATAGACATTTCTTAACGTCTACTAATATTACCAATTCTTTGACATTCATCGCAAGACAAGACAAACTTACGGGCATCCTTGAAGAGAGTAGGCCAATAAAAACCAGATTGCAATACATCATGCGTAGTTCTATCTCCAGCGTGGTGTCCTCCATAAGCCTCGGAGTGACACTTGAGTAGGATATGTTCCTGTTCATGCTCAGGTACACAACATTTATAACACCATCTACTCCTTCTTTATAAAGGTGTGGGACATCCCAGAAGTAATGTCTTAAATCATAGAAAAACTTTCTATTTTGCTGGTACGTTAAACTAGGTGGTATAAATTTAGCAACAATGTAATTAGCATAATCAACATACCATGGAGCAATACAAGAATCATTTATGATAGCTAATTGCTCGTCAGGAAAGCTATCATCAATAGGTAGTGGGTCATCAAGAACATTCTCTAACCTAGACAAGTTGTCTGCAATGGGGTTCTCAGCTCCCTTTCTATCAATAATATGCAAATCAAATTCTTGTAGTAGGAGAACCCATCTAATAAGTCTAGGTTTAGCATCTTTCTTTTCCATAAAATATTTAATAGCAGCATGATCAGTGTGAACAGTTACTTTAGAGTCAACAATATAAGGTCTAAACTTATCACAAGCAAATACAACTGCTAAAAATTCCTTTTTAGTAGTAGCATAATTTCTCTGGGCACTGTCTAGAGTTTTACTAGCATATTGAATAAAATTTAGTTTATT
Source organism: Triticum aestivum (assembly GCF_018294505.1). Taxonomy (NCBI): domain Eukaryota; kingdom Viridiplantae; phylum Streptophyta; class Magnoliopsida; order Poales; family Poaceae; genus Triticum; species Triticum aestivum. Next base: position 460,641,955 of record NC_057810.1, on the reverse strand, counting down.
ATCAACTCTTTGTCCTAGAACAGCACCTACGGCATAATCACTAGCATCGCACATAATTTCAAAGGGTAATTTCCAATCAGGTGGCTGAACAATAGGTGCAGAAATCAAAGCTTTCTTATGTATTTCAAATGCTTCTACACAATCATCATCGAAGACAAAAGGAATATCTTTTTGTAAGAGATTAGTCAGAGGCCTAGAAATTTTAGAGAAGTCCTTAATAAACCTCCTATAAAAACCGGCATGACCAAGGAAACTTACTATACCTTTAATGTCTTTAGGACACGACATCTTTTCAATAGCATCAACTTTAGCTTTATCAACTTCAATACCTCTTTCAGAAATTTTATGCCCCAAGACAATGCCTTCATTAACCATAAAGTGGAATTTTTTTCCAATTCAAGACAAGATTAGTTTCTTCACATCTCTACAAAACTCGATCAAGGTTGCTCAAGCAATCATCAAAAGAAGATCCATAGTTGGAGAAACCATCCATGAAAACCTCAACATTCTTTTCACAAAAGTAAGAGAATATAGCCATCATGCATCTTTGAAAGGTAGCAGGTGCATTACATAAACCAAAAGTTATACGTCTATAAGCAAAAGTACCGAAAGGGCAAGTAAAAGTTGTCTTTTCTTGATCCTCTTTTGACACAGGTATTTGAGAGAAACCAGAGTAACCATCTAGAATGCAAAAATGTGTATGTTTGGATAATCTTTGTAGCATTTGATCAATAAAAGGCAAAGAGTAATGATCCTTTTAGTAGCTTTATTTAATTTGCGGAAATCAATTACCATCCTATAACCTGTAACAATTCTTTGTGGGATCAATTCATCTTTATCATTAGGAACGACAGTAATACCTCCCTTCTTAGGGACACAATGGACAGGACTTACCCATTGACTATCAGCAACGGGATAAATTATACCTGCCTCCAGGAGCTTTAGTATTTCTTTTCTTACCACTTCTTTCATCTTAGGATTTAACCGTCGTTAGTGATCAACAAATGGTTTGGTGTCTTTCTCCACTTTTATTTTGTGTTGTCATAGAGTGGGACTAATGCCCTTAAGATCATCAAGAGTATATCCAATAGCAGCACGGTGCTTCTTCAGAGTTTTCAATAATTTCTCCTCTTCCTGCTCTGAAAGGTTAGCACTAATAATAACAGGATATATCTTCTTTTCATCAAGATAAGCATATTTAAGAGTATCAGGTAGTGGTTTAAGCTCAAACACGGGATCACCCTTGGGTGGTGGAGGATCCCCTAGAATTTCAACAGGAAAGTTGTGTTTCAAAATAGGTCCCTGTTTAAAGAATACTTTATCTATCTCCCTTCTTTCATTCATAAACATATCATTTTCATGGTCTAGCAAATATTGTTCTAAAGGATCATTAGGAGGCACGACAATAGAAGCAAGACCAATAATTTCATCCTTACTAGGCCATTCTTTATCATGGGGTTGTCTATGAAATTTAGCAAAATTAAAGTCATGAGACATATCCCCTAATCCAATCGTAACAATATCCTTTTTGCAGTGTATCTTAGCATTAACAATATTCAAGAAGGGTCTACGAAATATAATGGGACAAAAGTCATCTTGTGGGGAGCCAAGAACAAGAAAATCAGTAGCATATTTAAGTTTCCCACACAAGACTTCAACATCTCTAACAATCCCAACTGGTGAAATAGTATCTCTATTGGCAAGCTTAACTGTAACATCGATTTGATCTATCTCAGCAGGTGCAATATCATGCATAATTTCTTTGTATAAGGAATGAGGTATTGCACTTGCACTAGCACCCATATCACATAAGCCAAGATAACAATGATCTCCTATTTTAATAGAAATAACAGGCATGCCTACAACAGGTCTATGTTTATTTTTAGTTTCGGGTCTAGCAATTCTAGCAGCTTCATCACAGAAGTAAATAACATGCCCATCAATATTATCAGCCAAGAGATCTTTAACCATAGCAATACTAGGTTCAACTTTAATTTGCTTAGGTGGTGTAGTTGTTCTAGTATTACTCTTACGAACCACAGTTGAAGCTTTAGCATGATCCTTTATCCTAACAGGGAAGGTGGTTTCTCAATATAGGTAGTAGGGACAATAGGATCATTATAAGTGATAGTCTTTTCTTCAACTTTAATAGGTGCAACTACTTTTACTTCAATGGGAGGATTATATTTAAACAACTTCTCCTTAGGGAGGTCAACATGAGTAGCAAATGATTCACAGAAAGAAGCTACTATCTCAGAGTCAAGTCCATATTTAGTGCTAAATTCACGAAAAGCATCGGTATCCATAAAAGATTTAACACAATCAAACTTAGGTGTTATACCTGACTCCTTACCTTCGTCGAGATCCGAATCTTCCGAGTTGCATTTAATTCTTTCCAATAAATCCCATTTGAATGTTGGGTTCTACGGTAGGGTGCGTTGACTGCAAATTAAAAAATTCCTACGCGCAGAACAAACAAGAACATGCTACGGGAGATGGATCACAGTCCGTTACCACTAGACACGCAGTGCCATGCAGCGGAGGAAGAGTTGGGGCAGCTCGTCCGTGTGGATCGTCTCCTCCTCGTCTGATATCTCTCGAACAGCCGGTCGTCGGATCCCTCGTACAAGTTCGCCGGAGCGGCACAAGTGCACCGCCTCTAATGGTATCCGCACGTGCAGGAGGAACACCATGCGGCATACTGCTAGGTTCGATCACACAGTCGGCGGCGAGTGTAGGTGGCTATTCGCAACACATGCAAACCCTAGTGACAGCACCGAAGCGATCAACCCTATGAGTGTGTCGCACCTCCACTTTATATAGGCATTCGTCGCGGGCTCAACACTTGGGCCTCGCACGGATCGTAAAGCCCACAAGTCTACTCGGACATAATTCGAATACAGCTCGGATCACATCCGACCAGTGTCCTCGGATCCGACCTCGTAGGTTCCTTCCCTTGAGCGTGCGACCCCTTAGGTTCAAGTCGGCTTGGTCGCAGTTCGGATCACCTCCGAACTGCACGGTTGGTAGAGGCCTCTAGCAAGGCATGCCGAACACCAAGCAGACTATGAAGCTGGTTAGGCGAACCTGTACAACATGTCACACTTATGTTCCCTTTGCCTCATGATATATGTCGTCGGGCTCAAGGCGAGACATTCATCCTTGTGCTAGACCGACCTCTTTCTCGTTCCCAGTGATACCGACCACAAACTGGATTATCTCATAATCCCTGTCGCATGGCCATGCTTATCCTGGTCGGATCACATGAGGGGGCCCAGAGTATATCTCTCCTGATCGGAGGGGCAAATCCCATCTTGCTCAACCATGTCTCGCAGCATGGGACTAGACAAACCCGAAACCTACCTTTGTAACTACCTGATACGTCTCCAACGTATCTATAATTTTTGATTGTTCCATGGTATTATATTACCTGTTTTGGATGTTTATGGGCTTTACTTTACACATTTATATCATTTTTGGGACTAACCTACTAACTGGAGGCCCAACCCGTATTGTTGTTTTTTTTGCCTATTTCAGTATTTTGAAGAAAAGGAATATCAAACGGAGTCCAAATGCAATGAAACCTTCGGGAGCGTGATTTTTGGAACGAACGTGATCTAGAGGACTTGGAGTGCAAGTCAAGAAGCAGCCGAGGCGGCCACGAGGGTGGAGGGCGCGCCCCCCTATCTCATGGGCCCCTCGGGCGGCCACTGACCTACTTCTTCCTCCTATAAATACTCACGTACCCCGAGAACATCAGAACAAGCCACGAAAAACTAGTTCCACTGCCGTAACCTTCTGTATCCGCAAGATCCCATCTTGGAGCCTTCGCCGGCGCTCCACCGGAGGGGGAATCGACCATGGAGGGCTTCTACATCAACACCATAGCCCCTCCGATGAGTTGTGAGTAGTTTACCACAGACCTTCGGGTCCATAGTTATTAGCTAGATTGCTTCTTCTCTCTTTTTGGATCTCAATACCATGTTCTCCTCGATCTTCTTGGAGATCTATTCGATGTAACTCTTTTTGCGGTGTGTTTGTCGAGATTCGATGGATTGTGGGTTTATGATCAAGTTTATCTATGAGAAATATTTGAATCTCCTCTGAATTCTTTTACGTATGATTGAGTTATCTTTGCAAGTCTCTTCGAATTATCAGTTTGGTTTGGCCTACTAGAATGATCTTTCTTGCAATAAGAGAAGTGCTTAGCTTTGGGTTCAATCTTGCGGTGTCCTTTCCCAATGACAGCAGGGGCAGCAAGGCACGTATTGTATTGTTGCCATCGAGGATAAAAAGATGGGGTTTATATCATATTGCATGATTTTATCACTCTACATCATGTCATCTTTCTTAATGCGTTACTATGTTCTTATGAAATTAATACTCTAGATGCATGTTGGATAGCGGTCGATGTGTGGAGTAATAGTAGTAGATGCAGGCAGGAGTTGGTCTACTTGTTGCGGGCGTGATGCCTATATACATGATCATGCCTAGATAATCTCATAATTATTCACTTTTCTATCAATTGCTCGAAAGTAATTTGTTCACCCACCGTAATACCTTTGCTATCTTGAGAGAAGCCACCAGTGAAACCTATGGCCCCCGGGTCTATCTTTTATCATATAAGCTTTCAATCTACTTTTATTTGCATCTTTACTTTTCCAATCTATATTATAAAATACCAAAAATATATTTATCTTATCATACTATCTCTATCAGATCTCACTTTCGCAAGTGGCCGTGAAGGGATTGACAGCCCCTTTATTGCGTTGGTTGCGAGTTCTTTGTTTGTTTGTGTAGGTGCGTGGGACTTTTGAGGAGCCTCCTACTAGATTGATACCTTGTTTCTCAAAAACTGAGGGAAATACTTACGCTACTATTGCTGCATCACCCTTTCCTCTTCAAGGAAAACCAACACAAGCTCAAGACATAGCACTACACAGTCACGGAGTAGCGTTTGGTTGGCCCAAAGCAAGTCTGTCACCATCCCGAGTACATGCGTCAGCTTAGGTCTTAGGACATAGAATGTATGTTGTACTAGAGACTCACAGATGACACATCGATGCGTCTCATAGTTGGGTATGTCCGACTCAGACCTTATCTCGACTCGGATTCGACTACATCGAATCCGACCAGATCCTTCTGAGTCCAAATTATCCGGTTAGAATCCAATGCTCCATGGCTAGTGAGACCGAGCCATCCACCGTGTCATATGCTAGTCTAGTCCGACGTGTGCCCACACGTCACTTGCGACTAGGGACTATTTAGGATGTATCATACAACACAAGATCTCACAGACAAGTCACGTACTTGCAAACAAGTATCATTGATTACATCCAAGGTCTATCTTTATCCATAAACACATAGGAAATATCATCATATATGATTGCCTCTAGGGCATATCTCCAACATTGAATTGAATAGTCTTCATCATGAAAGAGTCGGTACAAGAAGCATCGAGCATGGAGCGATTGTTGAGAGAAAGTCGAGCATAAAAATTTTAAATAATAATTTCTCTTGAGAGCTCATGATTGGGGCATGAATATAACATTTACTTAAGCCTCCCCCAAGCTTGAGCGATGCTTTCTCCTTCGCGAGGCCAAAAATTATATATATATAATTACGATCACGATGAACAAGATGCATAGGATAAAACTTCTGATGAAATTCCAATTTCAATCGGTTGTAGTTCCATGATCCCATATCATCACATAGCCTAAACCATGTCAATGCCTTTCACTTCAAAGATAAAGGGAATACCTTCTTATTGATAACATCCTCGGGCATACCTGCAAGCTTAAATAATCCACAAACTTCATCCACATAGATTAGGTGCAAATCGGGTTGCAATGTTCCATCTCCTGTAAAAGGATTAGCTAGCAGTTTCTCTATCATACCCGAAGGAATTTCAAAGTAAACATTTTCAGTAGGTTCAGTAGGTTGAGGACCAACTCTTTGCTCTACTGTTCGGGGTGAAGATACCCCGAAAAAAACCCTCAAAGGGTTACTTTCCATAGTAACAAGCGACAGTAAATTTCAGCACACTATATAAATTTTTCCTTACCAAGTTCCACTTACCAAAGGCGCTTCACTCCCCGGCAACGGCGCCAGAAAAGAGTCTCGATGACACACAAGTGTAGGGGATCTATCATAGTCCTTTCAATAAGTAAGAGTGTCGAACCCAACGAGGAGCAGAAGGAAATGAAAAGCGGTTTTCAGTAAGGTATTCTCTGCAAGCACTGAAATTATCGGTAACAGATAGTTTTGTGATAAGGTAATTCGTAATGGGTAACAAGTAACAAAAGTACATAAGGTGCAGCAAGGTGGACCAATCCTTTTTGTAGCAAAGGACAAGCCTGGACAAATTCTTGTATGAAGGAAAACGCTCCCGAGGACACATGGGAATTATCGTCAAGCTAGTTTTCATCACGCTCATATGATTCGCGTTTGTTACTTTGATAATCTGATATGTGGGTGGACCGGTGCTTGGGTGCTGCCCTTCCTTGGACAAGCATCCCACTTATGATTAACTACTCTCGCAAGCATCCGCAACTACGAAAGAAGAATTAAGGTAAACCTAACCATAGCATGAAACATATGGATCCAAATCAACCCCTTACGAAGCAATGCATAAACTAGGGTTTAATATTTTGTAACTCTAGCAACCCATCATCTACTTATTACTTCCCAATGCCTTCCTCTAGGCCCAAACAATGGTGAAGTGTCATGTAGTCGACGTTCACATAACACCACTAGAGGAAAGACAACATACATCTCATCAAAATATCGAACGAATTTCAAATTCACATGACTACTTATAGCAAGACTTCTCCCATGTCCTCAGGCACAAACGTAACTACTCACAAATCATATTCACGTTCATAATCAGAGGGGTATTAATATGCATATAGGATCTGAACATATGATCTTCCACCGAATAAACCAACTAGCATCAACTACAAGGAGTAATCAACACTACTAGCAATCCACAGGTACCAATCTGAGGCTTTGAGAAAAAGGTCGGATACAAGAGATGAACTAGGGTTTGAGAGGAGATGGTGCTGGTGAAGATGTTGATGGAGGTTTACCCCCTCCCGATGAAAGGATCGATGGTGATGATGATGGTGGCAATTTCCCCCTCCCGGAGGGATGTTTTCCCGGCAGAACAACTCCGCCGGAGCCCTAGATTGGTTTCGCCAAGGTTCCGCCTCGTGGCGGCGGTGTTTCGTCCCGAAAGCTTCCTCCTGATTTTTCCCAGGGCGAAAGACTTCATATAGCCAAAGATGGGCACCAGAGGCCTGCCAGGTGTCCCACGAGGCAAGGGGTGCGCCCAGGGGGTAGGGCGCCCCCCCCCCCCCCGCCCTCGTGGACGGTGGGTGGCCCCCCTCTGGTATTTTCTTCTCTTAGTATTTTTTATTAATTCGAAAAATAACTTCCATGGAATTTCAGGAGTTTTGGGGTTGTGAAGAATATGTCTCTAATATTTTCTCCTTTTCCAGCCCAGAATTCCAGCTGTCGGCATTCTCCCTCTTCGTGTAAACCTTGTAAAATAAGAGAGAAAAGACATAAGTATTGTGACATAATGAGTAATAACAGCCCATAATGCAATAAATATCAATATCAAAGCATGATGCAAAACGGATGTATCAGCGTGCCTTGCCGTTCTCTCCCAAGCACCACTAGCGAGGGAGGGCCTCCGACCACTTCTTCCTCGCTGTCATAGTGTGGGCAGATCCGGCCTCCCGCTGCCCACCTAGCGACATCCCGGCGACCCTTAGGTATAACTTCCTTCGAAATCGGCCTTGCTCTACTTCCCGAGCTCCTGACGTCGCTGCATTTGTACCTTTTACTTTTTCTCAGGCCCCCTCGTAGATAGGATCGATCGACTGTTCAAAAACCACCTAAATTTTTATGGTTAAGAGGTAAAACTAGTTCATGCACTCGAATCTGGTACTACTTGGTCCAAACAAGGAAGAAAGGGGGTGGGGGTGGGGGAAGATTTGTTACCTGAATCTAGGACTTGGTCGAAAGAGGAAATAATGCGGGCGAAAAGTAGCAGAGACTGGCTATCCAACTGGTCTCTAGGTCTAATATGGAAATAAAGGGAAACGCAGTACAAACTCAATATAAACCCGATATATTGGTTGAAAAAGGAAAGAAAGTGGGGACTGGGGGACAAGTCAACAGAGTAAGTCCAGCACTAGATTTGCTAGCCTCACATAGTATAAGGTGGCTATACCGAACAAAAATGGGACCAACCCAGATATCCTGTTCTTATGTTTGTTGCCCCGAGCCACTCTTATGTAATGCCACTGGTAAAATGTAGTAGTCGCACTATTAAAAGTAAGGACACGTTAAACCAATGTTCTTTTCACTGTAATGCACTACTAGGAAAAGGCCTACTAATGGCACACTGATTTTGCCTACTAATGGCGCACTACCGGTGCGCCACTAGTATTTTTTACTAATGGTGCACCATTGGTGCGCCATTAGTATCTGGTATACTAATGGCGCACCAAGCAGTGCACCATTAGTATGTAACACCATGCGCCATTAGTATGCCTCCCGGGGGGCCATACGTAACCATGTGCTTTGTCATACTAATGGCGCACTCTGTGGTGATACGCCATTAGTATCCTTTGGCATACTAAAGGCGCACCTTGAGGTGATGCGCCATTAGTATGAATGTTTGGTTTTTTGTTTTTTTTTTACTTTTCTGATTTTTGCACAGGTTACAAAATATATTATTGGACAAAATATAGACAGCAGCACACAGCAACAGCAGATTCATCGAATACAATAGAAGATTAGTCTCCGAATACAATTCATCATATTAGTCTCCGAATTCAAAAGACCGAACAAAGATAAAACATTACAAGTCTCAAGACCGCGAGTATCGAGTTTGTCTTCACATTACAAGTCGATATCGATCATCTAAACTACCATCACATAGAAGAGAGATGTGGTCATCATGATGAGCATCATCGCGATCAAACTGGTCTTCATCCGGTTCCTCCAACGCTCCCTCCTCTCTCCCGCTAGATAGCGGGCGTATCTAGATTCGGCCTCCGCCCTAGTGGTGTACCCTTTGTAACTGTTACCGCTGAAACGGTGAACCTGTCTCCGACACTCCTCCCAGTCTCGTAGACTCCAGGAACCTTACCCTTGTACACGACATACGATGGCATCTCTATGCACAAGCCAAACAACAGACAATGCATAAGCAATATGTAAGTATGCAACAAAAGGATCGGAAGAGAAAAGCAAGACATTAATAGCATGATTCATGGTCCTACTAATAAATAGCATCGATTACATCTAAGTTGAATGACTGTCCAAACCAAAGAGACATACAAATTCATTAATGTTTAATTACAACATGAGCCAATCAATGTTTCAGAACTACACATCACTACTTTCGACTCGACTCATTGGACAGGAGCGTGGATGAAGCCGTCGTCTGTCGTGATGGTCATGAAATCGCGGTCGTTGTCACCCTGCATTTGTAGCGTTCCATCTATCTCACTGTTGGATGGTTGATATCTGAGGAAGAACTGCCCCGAGGTATGAAGGACATCTTGATGGATGATGTCCGCAAACTCCGACGGACGCGAAAGAATTCTTGTCTGAGGTCCGTGTCCTGGATTGCCGACAAGCTCGTGACCCAATCTTTGAGATTATCTGGTAGCAGAAGGTGATGATGGTCCCTTACGATCGCCCGCATGTGATGGAGGGCGTAGTAGGCATCCTTCTGACCGCCTGGCGGCTGCTTGATGCAGCAGAACTTCGTATTGTGTAAGAAGGTGTGCTTGCCGTACTTACGAACTGCCCTAGTGAAGGTGCCTCCAGATTTTGCATAGCCGGGGTGAACATCATCAAGAACTTTCTTGAAATTTGTGTAGTTTATCTTGGAGTTATGGTTCGGGTCGAAATACATGGCCATGGAATATTTCGGGCTTAAGAGGATGAGTGTGCAATGTGTGTCACTGCACAGAACACGGAATGTTAGAAAAAAAGAACGATCTAAATCTAAGAAATCATATGTTACGGGGCGGTTAAGGGATGACTTACTCGGGAAAGTAAGCCACAAGGAAGTTATCCTTATCTGGGTTTGCCAGAATGACGCCTTCGAGGTGTGAACTCGCAACTTGGCGGTCCCCAGCTCTGCTCAAGTGCTTGGCACACATGTAGAAGGGGTCGACAATCACGATGTCCGGGGTCTTGTCTCTAATGATCCACATCTCCATACTCAGCGAAAACAGCCGAACGAAGGTGTAGTGCAGCGGATGAAGGTTAAACATAGCAAAGATGTCATCAAACCGCAGGACGATCGTACCCCCGATGTCACCATCCACAAAGCCCTTGCCCTCTGGCACCTTGGCCATGAAAACCGGGTATGCCACATCATTCTCTCTGAGATGTCGCTTCTCCAAAGAAAGAACACTGTCATGCAGACTCCGCATAGCACCGGTTGCAGCATTGAGCATATTTGGCGGTAGCATCGCCCTACCCGCCACATGCACCCTCCTCGAAATATCCTTAGGTGAAGGTGGCCCGTCCTGAGCATGGATCGAACTCGGTGCCGGCTGGCTCGCACCGGCGCCCTTGTTAGTCTTTCGTTTCCATCCCTTCTTCTTGGTCTCCTGTAATGGGACCGAGTTCTGCTCACAGACCGCCTTCTTGAGCGTGTTGGGGATGATAATATTTCGCACCTCAGCTATCTGAGGCTCGGTGAAGGCGGGAGCTGGAGGCGTCTCCTGAGAACTGAACGCCAGACGACGCCTATTGCAATTGGATTTCTCCGCCGTACCAGCTAGATCGCGGTCGTCTTGGTTGGGTTCTTGAGAAAGAGGCCCGTAGAACTCGTCAGCGTACCCATGTTCGGCAAAGTACTTATTGACTTTGGTAAATGTACCGTCATCGTTGTCGTCGTCGTCCGGATCCTATGCCATAGGGATGTCCGGATCCTGTGCCATAGGGATGTCCAGCATAGGGATGTCCGGCAGGTCCGGTAGCGTTGCGGCGTTCTTGCCATGGGTTGGCGCCAGCATGACTGGCGGTCTTGTCTGTGGGGTGGTGTCCCCCGCCCCCAAACGAATCTGGCTCTTTGGCCAAAGCAGCGGCCAGTTTACGCAGGCGCTGAGGGTCATCTCATCTTCTTTGTCGGCCCCAGCGGGTCGAATCGGAGGTAACAGCTTGTCGCCGCCTGGCAGCACCCGAACCACTTCAACCCTATACACTGTGGGTGGCATTGGATTACCGTGGAACATGGGGTTGCCCGGTTGAACGATTCTTCCCTTGGCGACATCGACCAACTCGCCGCCCATGAAGTGTAGAAGAGTGCAAGGAACGTCGGCGGCGCCCTGCGAAAACATGTAGGGCGTCAAGGATGCCCAGTCAAAGGCAAGGAGATGAAGTCATCGGCCGAGAGGCTTAGTTACCATGATGCCGTCGAGCTCGGCTAATGTCGACGCACCGCCAATGGCGGGCATGCAACTGACGGAGGGGCCGCTTGCTGGCAAGTGCCGGCCGGCGTACACCCGGGTGCATTAAGCTCCAATGCCCATGCCGGCGCCGGAGACACGAATACCGCCTCCGCCGGAGACACCAATGGCGCCGCCGGAGACACCAATGGTGACGCCTGCGCGCCGTGCGAGTTGCTGGCCGTGAAGCTGGGAACCGGGGGAGGCCCCTGTTGGCTGCCCGCAATCCACGTCGTCAACCCATGAATCAATGTAGGCACCATGGCATTGAGCTTCGTTCCCAGTTGTTGTTCCACTTGCTCCTGGACAAGCTCCGGAATCCGCACCACTTGTGCCTTGAGTGCTTCAACCTCGCGCGACTGGCTTTTCGAGCTGGTCTTTTTCTCCATTCGCCCACCAGCGGTATAGTATGACGACCATTTTGTGGACAAGCCTTTGCCAGCCACACGACCAGCTGACGCCGGCTTACTATTTAAAGGGGTGTCAAAAGGGGAGCTCTGAGACGACCCCGCGCTACTGCTTTCAGTGTCCTGCGGAAGGAACGTGAACCATTTAGAAATATTGGGGATTAATTAGAGTGCAACCATATGGAGCTAATTACGCGGGGGTGTATTCCTTACCAAAACAAGCTCAAGCGCCCTAGTCTTCGGATTCGTGGTAAGCTCCTTTGTTATCGGTTCCTCCTTGTACCGGGCCCTGAGAAAGTTCCTGGTCTGCTTGTCACCGCTGTATTTCTCGAAGCGGGGTGGTAGGCCTTGCTCGGCACGCTCCGCGTCCTCCTTGTCCCATATAGGCTCCGCCACTCTGTAATCGCCGGGACCGAGTTTGTGTTCCCCTAAGTTCAACTCCCACATTTCTTTCCCCCACTGACTTGATTCAGAGGTTGCGCTGCTCTCGCACTTGATCTTGAACTCCTTGTAGTCATCTTCGCTGGTCGAAGGACTGTTCACTTTATTCCCTGAGAGGCGTGTGTTTTCAAATTCGGCGGGGAACTTGTATCGTTCGTGCAGCTTCGTGAAGAGGAGGTTGCGCAAATTCTCTCGGTCCTTATGCCTAAGGTTCTCGGTGTTGATCGAGACGGTGCTCCGGAGAATGCACCCGAGCTGAAGCGAGTACCCCTTGACTATATGTTTGGGCTCCGTTGGATGCCCGTCGGAGTCCACTTGAGTAAATTCCTCCTTGAGGGTGCGGAGTGCATTCGGGCGCCAGTCCTTCCTTTGCTTCTTCGGTTGGCTGCCATCTGTGTGTGCGCCGCCATCATCAGTGGTGGCATCCTCGGCGGCACCATCAGTGGTGTCATCCCCGACGCCACTAGGGGTTGTGTAGTCAGGATCGGTGTCTTCCACGGCATCCTCATAGCGGTGAGGTTGTTCCTCCATCTCCTGGGACAGCTCCTAGAATTGCTTGCCGCCCGAACCGCCGGCCTCATCGTTGTTGGCCATGTTTCGCTCTAAATAGGAAAACATTTTGGTCAAAAAGTTGGTTATTGTCAAGGAACAAGATAATGGTCTCATCATTTAGGGTTTGTCGACACCGAGGCATCCTAAAAGCTAAGCTTTTATCATTTAGGGTTTGTCGATGCCGAGGCACCCTAAAAGCCTAAGCGTACATAATTTAGGTTCTCATCGACACCGAGGCACCCTAAAAGCCAAGGTTTCATCATTTAGGGTTTGTCGGCGCCGAGGCACCCTAAATGCTAAGTTAAGTTTTCATCATTTAGGGTTTATCGATGCCGAGGCACCCTAGGTTGGGCCTAATCACTTGGCACTAATCACATGGCTCTATATCCACCTATGTGATCCTACTTAATTAAGTACTAAGATACCCCGGCCCATGCATTAGTAGCAAGTACCCCATATGTCCGATTTTTAGCAAAGTCATGCTAAAATTCACGGAAAATTTCAGCATGACCTTTGCTGAAAATAGGACATATGGAGTACCCGAATTTGCCGGAACGGAAGTTAATAGACATTCCGACAAACTCAAGGGCCTCTCGGGGTACCTGCAAAATCATTATCCCCGCGTAATGAAGTCACCAATGGGTCATTTCAGAAGATCACAAGTAGCATCATCACAAGTACAACATCATCACAAGTACAGCAGCAGCAGCAGTGAATACAGGCATAAGAGCAGCAAAACTGACTTGCTATTAATGAACAATGGCTAAAGATATATAAAACTCCATTGCAAATGTGCCATGTCAATAAAACAACTCATGGAAGTAAACTACTATATATTTTTATGACAAAATACATCATTATCAGGGCACATTATGGCCATTTTCTTACATGATGCTAACTGTACCTAACTGAATTTTTGGGCAGTAGCTCAAGTTTTTGACAGTAGCTCCTAACCATCTGTCGCTTGCAACACTTTTTATGCTAGCAGCTCAAGTTTGTGCCATTGGAGCAAATAAGCAGGAACCAACATATGTAAGGTTTGAACAAGACTGATCAGCAGTATATATAAGCTCTATATTATATGATGTACTGAAGAACTTGAGCAAAAAAAGATAAATAGGAACATATTTCTCACCTTGGATGTGTTGCTGCTGCTGCACTGTCTGAACTTCACTTCCTTTACCTCCTCAGAAACCTGAAATATGCAGATGTTACAAAGGTTCTAATTTGTATATGGTGATTCTATCAGCAGCAGCAGATTTTTCTCATGCATTAAATTGGGCAGGAATTTCTGAAGCTGGATAACACTAGGTTCCAGACAGCAAACAAGACTCTCACATCTAAATTCCAAAGGGGGAAAGCGAAAGAGTGAGACTGAAATGATGTTTCCCTTGTGGTTAGATTTTGGAAGGGGGCAGCATTCACAAGTCAAGGCATGTGCAGCATATCTCATCATTTTGTCTTAACCTAATACAGTATCTGCCGTGATGGTCATGGCACTTGAATCCCCCAGGTCATCACACTCACTAAAACAGCCGCATCCATTGATCAAGTAAAAAACAGTACAATACGGTTTTAGTATAAGTAGACAATAGTTAGATGCATTGTTGAGGAAATCGTTAACTGGTAGCTGCTCGGTTGGCTGGCGAGTAGGGGATTAATAGGCTAATCGATAAGTTAATCGGCCATTTAATCAATTAATCGGATGATTTATCGGTTTATCGGCTACTCGGTGACCCTATGAGTAAGGATTAATCGACAAGTTAACTGGTTAATTGGACGAATTCTTGAACAAGGGTTAGATGAATGGAAAACATTGCCTGTCTAAGTAACAACAAATAGATGAAAGCACAGAATAACACAAGCAAATGTTTTTGTACTACTATTTACTACATTTCTCATGCTGACAAGTCTTTGATCCATTCAATCCATTCAATCCATTCCAACCCAACTACTACCCTACTACACACACACACACTGACAGAGACAGAGATATATACCACATGGATATTGCTGACTAGACTGGACTCTTTTCACATGGACAGACAGCTTCAAACTTCAAAACCAGCATCAAGCCAATATTCAAACACAAGCAACTATTTTCTTCTCTTCTCAAGCATAATGCCAGGTCAGCTAAAGGGAACCATTATATAAATATATTCTTGTTAGATCATCATGTAACTAGTAAACACACACACAAACTTGCTTCCATACAAACAAACCCCTTTACTAACTACACAAACACACACATGTATGAATGAATCCCAGCCAAATAATGTTTGGGGGTATGGCATCACAGAGCAGCAACAATGGCATACAGAGCATGATGAAAAATGAAATACTAGCACGGCGTCCAGTAAATTTGAGAGGGATTTGACCTAAATTCGAGAGGAATTTGACCTAATTTGACCTAAATTCAAGAGGGATTTGACCTAAACCTAGCAAAAGAGAGAAGAAGAGGGCATGGCCGGGAGGGAGGAGAGGAGGAAGAGAGGAGAAGAGAGGCAGAGGGAGGAGGGTTACCTGACCACGATGAGGTGGTGGCCGGAGCGGAGACGATGGAGGGCGGAGACGGCGAGCTTGGGAGTGGGGGGAGGGGGTAGACGGCAGGGAGGTCGCGGGCCTCCTCTCCTGGTGGACGTGGGGCCTCCTCTCCTGGTGGACGGGCGGCTCCGAGGCTCCAAGTCTCCGGCAGCTCAAAGGCTCCAAATCTCTGGCGCTCGTGGGGG